>NW_027283098.1:0-184235 GCF_046629955.1 Centroberyx affinis | reverse complement strand
TAAAAAGTGAGTTATTGAAGAGGAGTGAAATCCAGTAAAATGGGTGGAGCCTGACTAGGAAATGTCTTGTGATAGATAGCCTACTCTATTGATCCCTGAGGGGGATCAATAGCATCAGAAAAGGGTCTCAACAAAGTGCTGCTTGAATTCCCTAAATAACCACTTATGTTTTTGAAAATGTCATCTAACAGTAGAATGTAAGCTTGCACAGAGGCCTTGCATTTCCGTGATTCTAACATTTTACTTTTTGCATAATAATTTACATTTTGATCTAAAATTAAATATCCACTGTTAAATATCCACTGTTTATAAAACTGAAAACAAATGATGGTACTTAAAAGTAAGAAGCCATATAAGTCCTTGGATGACAAAATGGTAAACCTTTCCCAGATTGGAGCCTCTATATTTTAGAAATATTGAATGATGAACTTAAGGAAATCATTTTTTTCCCAAAAAATATGAGTTAATACAGGCCATTCAGTTATTCTTATACATATACCTTTCGACAGCTAGAAATTGTGTGACTTTGTGGAAGCACTGGTCGATTTTGTGAAACCTTAAACCAGCCTTCACATAAAGTAAATAAAAAAAAAAATACTAAAACCAGTTCCTGGAACAATGGTAGCAGCAGGACTTGGCCAAATCCAGAGTTTCCAGTTCACTAACCGAACCAAGGGTGAGCTCAGCAAAAGAAGAACACCATCTAGATTTTTCTAATACATCTTGAGCTGAAATGGAATGAAAATCAACATTAATGTTAGTGGCCCACAGCACGAGGTAAGATCTGTCAAATAACTTTCCTGTATTGATGTTACAGCTTTAAAACCGTCATAAATATTGCACTGTGCAAAAATGTTGTTATAAAGGAGCATAATATTTACTCTTGCATCAAGTTTGAATTTCGAAAGTCAGCCTTTTTTGTGTTGTCCCACTTCATCAGAGCCAAAGTGGGACAGTGTTTCAGTCTTGTGCTACAGAGGAAAGAAGCCAGTTTACATAAGAACACCTGAAGTGCAGAAAGTGTCCCATTTACACTGAATTCACCTCAGTTTCACCCAGAAGCAGTTACACAACCTTTTACAAGACAAAAAAATAAAAAATAACTAAATAAAAAATTATTATTATTTAGCCCTGATTCATAAAACAGATAGTTATGATCCTCAATTCGGAGGCTGAGTCATGTTGGGGAAAAAAACAAAAACTATCATCCAAATAGCTCCAATTAAAACAGACCATTTATTCCAGTACCAATGGTGCTTAGCAAGCACTTTGTTTACTATTCAAGAATCACTTGGCAGGATAATAACATTTAATCATTATTCTCATTATTTAATTAGTATAAATAAATAAATGATTTATTGAACATCTGGGGTCTTTGTTTTTTAACACAATAGTGTGTTACCGCTCTTTTATGAAAACCAACAAGCCGCTGGGTGCCGAGCTTCACGGTGACTCCCGAACAGCTCAGAGGGTTTCAGGCGATAACAACAAAGTCTCTTGTGCCTCATTTCTTAAATCTACGCCTGCTGTAAACAATGCTTCCTCCAAAATTAACTCAGCCTCGCTCAGTTTGGAACATTTTGTGCTTCACTTCCAGCCCCAAATGAAGCTCGGCAGCACTGAGTCATTATTTAGGAGATTCTGCAGCTATACTTAACAGAGTGAGGTTATCAAAACTAATAGCTGTGGAAATGAAGAGTGAGAATGCTTCACCTGCTCCTTATGGAGTTCAGCTGATCTTTAAGTGTCTCTTACTTTGATATAAAACTGAAAACACTTTTCCCACGACAGTCAGTTGCAGCTTCTTGTGCCTCCTGCTTTGACTCCAACACTCAGAGCTTCATGAGGATGAGACGTGCTTCATTTTCACCTCCATATCTTCTGCTCCTTCCCCTCAGCTGTTGTCAATATCAATGAAAATAGTGTAGCCTCATGCTTAGGAAATAACCTTTGATTATCTTGTGCAAGTTCAATTTTGATGTCTGAAGCCTTTGCGAGAAATTGGAAGATTGGACCGCTATCCGGACTAATAGAAAATGCCTCGCAGCGTTTTTCCCACCTTAGATTCAAAATTGATTCCGGTCATTGATCCAGGCAACTTCAGGAGTGTTAGTGCTACTATGAACTGATCAATTGGGTGTGAAAATGAAAGCACGCTGTCCTCTTTGAGTCTGCAACTTTAGTCTCCCATTTATCGTCAATAGAGACGCTTCCGGCTCTCAGGTCTCTTAATGACGTCACATAGGTTTGTTTTTCTTTTTTCACAGAATCAATCCATCATGTTTTACCTGTACTGGCACATTGCAGTTATGTTTTTCCATCATGTTTTGTTTATCGTTTGGTTGGGTGTGGGGATGTTAAAGGAGTGCTGGTAAGACGCCCAAGCAAATTGGCAGTGATGCTGTATCAGGTTTATATCTGCTTATTCTTCTTTTACACAAACTGGACCACAGGCCAGGACAGGTACAGAGCAATACTGGCATACTGGGAATTAGGGTTCGAGTGATACAGGTTTTTGAAGGCCAATATCAATATTCTTAGTCCATACCCAGGATGCGCGCGCCACGACTACGTGCAGACTTACCAAAAATGCTCATAAACAGCGTAAATTTGGGAAAATGGAAAAATCAGCTTTGTCAGTCCCTGCCTATGCCAATGCTCAATGCCCATGTGCAGTTTCAGATTGATTGGCCAACCCATTGAGGAGCCAAATGGATGCAGACAGACAGACAGAAGGACAGAGTTTTCCTCATTTTATAGTAGGATTTTATAGTAGGATTCAGTGTTTTGCCCCAGAATTTTCTTCTTGTCAGGGTGGAGAAGCCTCTGAAACCGTGTTTAGAACAGCGGCTCTCAATCCTGGCCTTCAGCATCGGAGTATACTGCTGGTTTTCTGTCCTGCCAGGTAGTTAAATGCAGTCAATTGGATTCATCTGGAGTCCAGGTGTGAGTCAGTCCCTGATTAGATTGCTAGACTGAAAGCCAGCAGGACTCTGAGTCCACAGGACCAAAACTGAGAACCGCTGGTTTAGACTGTCATGCGACACCAAAACTCTCCACTGAAGCCCAAACTGATGAAATGATTTGACTGCAGGTGGGAAAACACTACTGCAGCTCTTTAAGGCAGAGTGACCCAAACCACCTACACAATGGTAGGAAAACTCTGGGATCGATTAAAAACGTAATCGAACATTTAAATGAATAAATAAAATGCGCAAAGGAAGCAAGATTTGAATGTAGCTGTGATCAGGAGGAACCTCCATCATATCAGCGGCAGACGACACTGACCGGCTGATATCTGATATTTAATAAATCATCTAACCCCGGTGGGAACAGCCCTAACAAATGAGAATCCTGCCTCTCTTGGCTTTAGCTTTGAAGGAGATTTAATTGTGTTCACAAATCTAGATTTTCAAATAAGACAAGGTGAACTTTATTGATCCCTGGGGGGGAGTTTGGTCTTTACAACAGCAAAGAATAGAGGTGCAGGTTGGAGAACAAAGAGCGAGTAAGCTAATAAAGGATATGAGTAAAAATAAAATCTAAATATAGAGCGTCTGTGACACGTTTCTCCACAGTGGCTAAAATAAAATTTGCACCAGGATAGCTTGTCACATATTGACAACCCACGAGGAATATACAGTATGTAAATTCAGTCTCAGGGTGAATTTTTCCTTTTTTTCCCTGAATGCATCTCTCAACGCTTTTATTGTTAAAACACTCTTGACACCGTTCACCACCGATCAGCCTGAATCACATGTGCTTGCCTGGAAGTAAGTGTGTGTGTGTGTGTGTGTGTGTGCATACAAGAAACTGGATCTATGTGCACGTGTATGACAAAGCAGGTGTGCACGTGTAGCTGCATGTGATCCTGTGCATGTGTGCATATGTATCTCACATGTATAGAGATTTTGCCTGATTCCAGTAGATTGCATCATCAGCAGGAGCAGCTCAGAAGGGGGGAGGCAGATGGGGGGGGGGGGGGGGGACCAGGATCAGGACCAGGACCAGGACCAGGACCAGGACCTGGATCTGAACCCAGCTGAAAGACACTCTGAAACAAGGACTTTTACTTTTGATCCTTAAGTACATTTTACTGCTAATACTTCTGTACTTTTACTTAAGTAAACTTTTGAATGCAGGACTGTTACTTTTAATGGATAATTTTTTCCATTATAGTATTGCTACATTTACTTAAGTAAAGGATTTGAGTACTTCACACACACACACACACACACACACACACACACACTGACTGAGCAGGTCAGGGTTCAGTGGGAATAATCGTAAACGTAAAAATCAAACTTCCGACCGGTTGTTTTGGATCTTGAACATGGCGCCGCACACAGAGCTTCTTTCCATCTGGTCAGGTTTCTGTCTTATTGCTACTATTTCTCTCTTATTACCCTGACTTATTACTTAGGGTTGCAAAACAGTTTAACAAACATCCAAAAGTGAGTCTCGCCGGTCACCTTGCTGTTACATGTTTCCTGCTTCCGGGACGTTGTTCTCTATCCGGGTTTCTCATAATGCGATAACGGCCTTTATCCGATTAAAGGAAATCACACTGCTGCTGTTTACATGACCATCTGAATTATCGAGGAATTGCCTTAATTGGACTATAATCTTTTTTATTAGTGTGCATGTAAACAGGCTCAGCGGCTGTTGCTAGAATCAAACCCGTGGCGTTTTGTTTACAAGGCAGCCTCTCAACCCACTAAACCCCTCTGCAGACTGAGCTGCAGCATAGTGTTATACAGTTTGTATTTATATAAGATACACAAGTATGGATCCATACAAAGTTATGTGTTTCACCATCATTGCCTTTAGGTATTTTCTCATCATTTTCTCTCCTCGATTCACTCTCACCACAAAAAAAGATGCATCTATATTTCTTAGCTTTTATTTGATTTCTTTTCCCACCGCTTCCCTCTCACATGATCACTCTGCTCACAGGAACAGCATCAGACTAATGTTTGCTCTCCTAACTATTAGCTGCTTTTAATTTTACTCATGAGGGAATTGAAGCCTAAAATGAGAAATGTAAAATCTGATATCTTTTGGCTGTCTTTCGCTCACGTCTTCTCCTGGGCTTACGTAACGCCTGACGCTGCGGTGAAGTGGCGTTGTTGTTTTATCTCCCGCCGAGGAGGTGGGCGTGCTGCGACCCCGCCGCCACCCCTCACGGTTACAGTATGCCTCAATGGTATTTAAGGCTGATAGGTTGACATAATATATCCAGTGGGCGATTTGCTCCAACTCAACAAGGGGGATGGTGAGCAGCAGATTTGCTCAAAACAAACCAGGAATTGGTGACTTGCTGATAAAATATCGCTTCCCCTGATTCTTTGATACATTCAGCACTTAATATTGCTTTTAATGAGCCACTGTTTTTTTTTTTACTGTTTTTCATTTTTGAATCATTTTGGAATTTCTGTTTCTGCCTCACTGTGTTTTAACTCTTATGTTTTACATGATTTCTAAACTGTCTGTTTTTAATTAAGCTGTTTTTCTCTCACTTTGTATTTTACCTTAATTTGAGCTAAACTTGTTCAGTTATTTTATCTTGTACCCAGATTTATCAAGATTATTTCAGGATAATAAATTAGGATAATAAATAAATAAATAATAATAATAATCAACTTTATTTAAATAGCACCCTTTGTACACTGCAAAAACACTGCCACACTGCAAAGTGGTCCAATAATTTTAACTTGTTTCCAGACCTATCAAGCTTATTTTGTGATATTTGTAATGAAATCATCTCACCGCACTGGCAGATAATTTTACCAGTTTCAACAAATCACTTTTTTGTTCAGGAGAATGTAACTTGTTTCAGGACATTTACTTGGTAAAAGTGAAATTGTCTTGGAGAAAGTTTCTCGTTTCAAGATTTTTTTATGATGATTTCTCAAAAGAAGTCATATTGGCATGAATCAAGTGAAACCAGCAAGATGATCTGCCAGGCAGTGCAGTGAGAGAATTTGACTAAAAATATCATGAAATAAGATTGATAGGTCTGGAAACAAGTTAAAATCACTGGACAGCTTGTCATTTTGTGCAGTGTATGAAGGGGGCTATATAAATACTGTTTATTATTATTAGTTATTATTCTGTTTTTTCCTCAAAAAAAACAAAAAAACACATTGGTAACACCTTCTATGAAGCCAGTGTCTATAATACATTATAATCATACTTATAACACATTATAATGCCATCATAATGCATTATAAGTATAGTTATAATCATGCATAGACAGTTATAATGTTTTATAACATTATAAACACATTACTTACAATCTGTTGTAAAGCTTTTTTATTACCACTTAAATGAAAAAGCTTTATAACAGATTATGAGTAATGTTATAAAACATTATAACTGTCTATGCATGATTATAACTATACTTATAATGCATTATGATGGCATTATAATGTGTTATAAGTATGATTATAATGTATTATAGACACTGGCTTCATAGAAATGCAGCATGTAAAATATTCTTCCAACAGAAGCGAGTTCATCAGTCCTCCTTCACCCCCGCTAACTTCGCCCCGTCGTGTCACATGTCAGAGATAATAAAGCCGATATCTCTCTCAGGCTCAGCGGATCCCCAGAGGAACCATAACACCGCCTCGACTCCCTGCTCCGGCTTTGACGACAGCGTGCCGCTCTGCCCTTCTCTTCATCGGAGCCGTGCACACAGACCCCGGCCCCGTGCGCACAGACCCCGGCCCCGTGCGTGCAGACCCCGGCCCTCCCGGGTCTCTGCAGGAGCAACTGTATAATTCATAACTCCAGTTGGAAGCTGTCAGGCTGGAGGGAGGCGGCGGAGGGGAAGTTGCCCTTAAACTCTGACTGCAAATCAGTTTACCTGCCCTTAATCCCAACCTACAGTTCATTAGCGAGGAAAATTGGGAAACTGACCCTGCATCAGTGGCCTAGATAGAGACATTTGGCTCTGACCTTTTACGCCCCGGCCTGGGAGAAAACTCCATTCTAACTGGCTTGAAGGGTGTCAATTAAATTTGTTTTAATGTACATGATAACCTGGCAGCTCTGCCACAACTCATGATGACTGTTCACAATTACTTCAAGAGTTGAGCTTTCCATTTCAGTGAAGAAAACTGGATATAATGCTTTTTGTTTTGGTTATTTTACTAGATGAAACACCACAATGGGAAATGAGTCTGTCTTTCAAATAACTAGTCTCTGGCACCCTACCCACCCAAGGATCATGACCTGTAATTCACAGTAGAGAAGTAAGCTAGCTAATTAGAGCCGAGGTCCAACAGAAACGTCTAGTGAAGAGGTAATTTATCACCATGCTTTTGTTTTCTACCTCTGCCAAAGCTGGAAGGAGGTTATGTTTTCACCCCGTTTGTTTGTTTGTTTGTCTGCAAGATGTCTGGAAAAGAAAAATTGCAAACAGATTTAGCTCAGATTTGGTGGCAAGATAGCCCTTGGTCATGAAATTAGATTTTGGTGGTGATTCGGATCCGGGATTTTCCGCCAGCTTTTTCAGCCATAACTATTATGCTGCATTCATGTGATGATGGGAAAGTCCGACATCTGGGACTTCCGAGTCGGCCGCTGAACAGCGTTGCATTCAGCTTCTGTTTTGTTGTAAAATCAAACCCAGGAGAGAAACAATTAAACATAATCCATTATGGAAGCTACAGTTCTAAGAGTTGTTTAGTGTTGGTGGAGGTTTGCGCTCTACCAAGTGCCTTCTGGTTTGGTTTGAGAGTGAGGATTTGTAGCTTTTGTGGCTGAAACGTCTTACAACTGCGGTCACCTGCTAGAAGAACCGTCCTCCATTGCTGAGCAGTCTCCAGTCGGAGTGGAGGAGGGGACTGGGAGCGTTTTGAAACTCCAATGGATGAGAAGCGCGAGGCCGGAAAGTGAGTTTTGAAAGCCAGAAATCTCAGCAGCTGGTGACACCCCTATCAACCCCCATAGATATACGTAGTATGGCCATTTTGTGCAATGGGGCAGTCAAAAATCTCATGTACTGCCCCTTTAAAAAATGTGGAAATGATCAGAGTAGGCTACTCATTTCACTCTAAATAACTGGTCAGTCTCTCACATCATTCTGGACACCTTGCGTCTCCCCTCCACATATCAGGAAACCTTCCAGTGAGGCTGCAGAACCTCTGTCCATGGTGACACTGATGTGGAGCCTCCTCCTCCTCCTCACTCTTCCTCCCTCTCCACTTCCTCTTTCCTCCTCCTGCCAAGAGCTGTTCCAGGCCCCCCCTCCCCCACCCCCCCCATCCCCCGGCCCAAGGAGGAAGTGGTAATGTCAGAAACGATTAAGTCGACGGGGGTTGTTAGAGCGACTCTCCTGTCCCCGGAGAGCCAGCAGCCCAGACAGCTAACCTCTCCTCTCTGCCTTTAACCTCGCCCTTTTCTGTTCACCCTTTAAAAGCCTCTTCGGTGTTTGCTTGCACATTTTCTCCCCTTTGTTTCCTGGTATTGGGTAGCTTTGTCAATATAAGGTACTGCTTTTTTTTGCTGTGAGTGGAGTTGTGGGCTGCTAAAAAAAAAGTGGGCAGAATCGATGGCTGCTGAGGATTGTCTTTGCATGAAATGGCATATTGTCGTTATTGTCATTTTATCTGTTGTACACTGTGAAAGAGAGTCCAGCAAACTGAGTCAACCTGTTGTCTTTTGTTTGGTTCCTGGTACTAGCTACCAATGGAAATGTATGGTACTGCACTGCAAAAAATCTCCATCTTAACAGGTCATTTAGTCTATTATTGAGTCCTAAAATCGTAATTTTCTTAAATAAGTGAAAAAATCTGCCAATGGGGTTTGATAATTTCACTTGTTTCCAAAACAAATCAACTAATTTCAAGAATTTTGTAGAATCAAGTGTCATTTTCTTGATAGTAATGCAGTGATCTGCCTTATTCTGACTGGTTTCAACATACTGACACTCAGGTCAAGATTAAAATAATTTATTGTAACAAAAAGAGGGGTGTACATTTCTTTTAAAGCTGCAATAAATACAATTTTCTGACCACTAGGGGGCGACAGAAACAGCAACACATTTGTAAATAACACACAGCAAAGACACTTGCCCACTGCACTACAGAGGCCAGGTAGGTACAGCTAACCACACCTCCAGAGAAGTCTCACTTTGCCAGATCTTTCTACCGCTGAAGTGAAGTGAAGAGGCAGGTAGCAAGTTTACTAGTTTAACAAGTGTACTTGCTCACTTCATTGATTCTGCCATTCTGACAAAATGTTTAGGGAGAGTGCCGATTTTAAACAGCGAGGGAGGAGACAAGCTAGTTTAAAAACATGAAAAGCTGCTGAATGGAGCGAGAGGAGCTTCGTTAAGGAGCGGACAAGCTTTAGAAAAGAGGAGAAAACAGTGTGTGGCTATTGGTTTATATCATTATGTCTCAATGAAATCTCCATATAGCATATATTAGGTTCAGAATTGGTTATAAGGTTTGTTGTCGCTTATTGCAGGTTTAATTAGTAATCACAAGTTTACATTAGTTCTATTCTTGTGTTTTGTGGGGCCCTCTGGGGCCCAAGGCAGTCACCTACCTTTGCCAAATGTTAAGACCGCCCCTGCTTAGTAATTCACCCTCTATGTTTAGAGTTTGTTTCCTGTTATAGGGCAGTCATGTCAATACACTCTACTGTGTGAGTTGAGTTTTTAGCTTTAAAAAAAAAAAAGGCTGGAATCAATGACTGCAAAGGACTGTAAGGAAAGTACTGATTTGGCTTCTCAAAAAAGAACACAATCTATAACACCTAATGATTATCTTTGCACTAACTGACATGGTGTGAGTCATAACGATGACTCATCTTCACTCAGTGTCACTCATCTACACGACCTGCTGGTTAGAGGCCGTCCGCCCAGTGAGCAGAAGGTCATTTGATCCTACTGTGAACGTCTACCTCCTCACTTACTGACAGCCTCAAATTAAGATGTAAATTACATGATTGCAATGATTCATTTGAAATTAAATGTGAATATGTGATGAAAATTAATATTTTAAATATTGACCTATTTTGTTCCTTTTTTTCTGCTTTGTGTGCGGAAACTGCAGCCAACACAGTGTAATCGAACATGTGTTTGAGGTCTGGAGATGTAATGTTGAGAACAGAAAACACTTTTTTATGAGTAACATCCTTGCCAGCTTCTGTGTGCGTGTTTGTGTGTGTGTGTGTGTGTGAGAGACAGAGAGAGAGAGAGAGAGAGAGAGAAGTAGAGAGATAAAAAGATAGAGCAAGTGAGACAGTCAATGACAAGATAGATAGATATTGAACATGGATGTGTGTGTGAAGAGTGACAAAAAAGGCTCTGTTCACACTGCAGCTGAAAGTGTCCCAATTCGAATTTTTCCTCCCATGTGACTCCAATCAGATGTTTTCTAATCAGTGGGAACAGCAAAAAACTGCATGGTGTTGCATTTTATCAATTCCCATCTGGGTCACATGGATATGTGGCACCAAATCAGATCCTGAGGCATGAGACCTACATGCAACTTGTATTTGAACGCTCAAATCAGAATTTGTCAGTTTCCATGACAACCAGTAAATCTTACATTATTCACCTGAGGCGTTTGTCATAATTTTGGCAGCTTAGCTGAGTCAGCGTTAGCATGGAGGACAACAAGACACAAGACAAATAGCTGACTTGGTCGGTATTTAGGGAGACGCCTCAATTCAGTCAAAACTCGAAGCCACATAGTGTGACTTAAAATGTTTGAATACAGTAGAGAGGTAATGCACACCAACAACTGTTGAGAGGTGCTGATCACTGGAAGTAGACAGGAGAAAACAAGGAGAAGTGTGTCGCACACTCTAGCTCCGTAGCAAATATTCTTTGATGACGTTTCGGCCCAAGCTGCGGCCTTAACTTCAAGATTAAAGGTCCCATATTCTCCACTCTCCAGTGTTTCATTTTGTGTCTTGAGGTCCATTCAAAGCTGTGTGTGTGGTGTCATGTACCAAAAACACTCTCAATCCATTTCTCCACGTTCATTTTCCAGCATCTCTCTGAGCCTTACCAAGAACAGGCTGTTTCTGTCACCGTGTCTTTAATGCTCATTAATATTAACAACCCCTCTGTTCTGATTGGCTAACCATTTCAAGAGTGAAACGTGAGACGCCGCGGCCCGACGGCTACAGGTAGGGAAAACTCTCCAGTAATAAACAATGACAACCGCTCAACCGCTTTGAAAAGTCTATTATTTCTTACAAAAATGATAATGAGCGAACCTTTGTGACGCCACAAAGTTACGGAAGTCCAAACGGCTCGTTTAGAGGCTCGCTTTTCTAATATGGATTGTGTGGATTTAGTTGGCGACCGTGCGATTTGATACTTTCACCATGTTTAGATAGACCATCCAACTCCTTTATAATCAAAGAGGCAAGGGGAGTCCTGTTTTACATGATATGGGACCTTTAAGTGTCTCACTTGAAGAGGGCCTCAGGGCCAAAACGTCATCAAATAAAGAATATTTTCTATGGAGCTAGAGTGTGCGACACACTTTTTTTTTGTTTTCTTAAAATGTGTTTGAAACAAGTGGAAGAAGCATAGGTACAAAAACGTCTTTTGCTATTGTTATTTGGTGCACACACGTCTTTTTGGCATCACTGTCAGTTCATATTGGTATCAGATATGGGTTACATCTTTGAATAGATATGAACTGTCATCCAAAAAAACAACAAAAAAAAAAAACAGATTTGAGCAGAAATTCAGAATTGAGCATGAAGGCCTGCGGTGTGAACGCAGCCAAAACGAGACGGACAGAGAAACAGAGAGACAGAGTTCATATCATGGCAGTACTGTATGCTCCTCATCCCTCCTGCAGCATGAGAACGCCCCTCAGCCCTGGATCCCCTTAGTGACACGTGAGCACACAGGGATTACATAAGCCCTTTCTCCTTGGGAATCATATGAATAACAACACTTAGTAAGGCCTGTTTTTCTGCCCTGCCGCTGATGACTAACCAGCAGGAAATTTGGCCTTAGAGCTCAGATTGGTTAATTAAGCACTAACGAGCGGTCACATCATTAGGCGCCCATCAAAGACTAATTATTCCTTGTCAATTACAGCAATTGCAAGTCTCACACTGATTGCTTTGTTTATGATGAAAAGTTTGAAGGTAAAAAAGAAGCACTGAGGAAAGTTTGTGACATATTTTGTGGTATTCTGCAGTTTTAAAGAAGAGATATGAAGATATGATATGAATTTATATCATGTTTATATGTGTACATGTATTGCCTGCACAGACAGACTGACCAGATGTACTGTCAGATTCAATTTAAGTGGCATAGTGAGGAGGGAGACCCAGAAGACCCAGGTTTGAGCCCCTGTGACAGTAAATGTCTCCTTTGGGGGAGAAAAAGAAGTCTGCTTCCATTTAAAATCACAAGTGATCCACTTGTGTTGGTTGCTGAAATGAGAGTTCAATAGATGTTTTGGTAGTTCAACAGTCCAAGTTGTGCACCATGTACTTCACTGTATGTCCTTCAATCAAGCAGAAGTCCCTTCAAAAGGGAACTGGATGACATTTGATTATAAATCCAACTAATAATTGTTTTGTTAGTTTTCTGTGCCTGTTTTAATAGAGAAAATTAGGTTCAATGAGTGATTACTTTAATTAAAATAAGTGTTAGTGGGTGCAAACCATATATTTGTAACATATGAGTCAAACGTTTTTTTTGTTGATTGTATGCATCTGAATAAAGCAGAAATCCCCTGAAAAATGAGAGATTATGATCCACTGAACTATTATAGCATATTGAATTTATTGAATAGTACATCTGGATTACATTATAAGCAGGCCAGGAAACTAACATGAACTTTGTCATGTACAAAGCAACACAATGGCTGAGTTTTTAGTTCTACAAACATTTCTTGGATTCAGAGCTGCTCTGGAAGCAGAATTAATCTCAGTGGTTGAGTTAAACCTCAGTGGGCGGAACCAAAGAACCACATGTTTTAGAGTGCAAGTTAGCTAACTGCCAAACTTGAATGGCAAAGAAGAACTTTATATATAAATGACAATGACTTGTATGTTTTTCATTCATTCACGACCACGGCATTCATGATGTTGAAGGTCAGCAGCTAGCTAACTATCTTACCTTGATAGCTATAGGCTAGCATGGTTAGTTTGAACTTGAAGGTCAGCTAGCTAACTAGCTAACCTAGATAACTTAGCATGACTAGATAGTAGTTTTTCAGTTTTTCAAAAGCCCCAGCTCCCATTACTTACATTCATACATACATAACACTAGCACATTCCCCACACATGTATACTTACACATAAAACATATGGCCTACATACATTCATATGCACATACAACGACAGATTAGATTCCCATCCTGATTGTGTAACAGTCATTATAAGAAAAATTAATGATTTTTTAAATTGTCTTCCGCCTGTTCAGATTTGTGTGTGTGGGTCCTGTGGGAGCGTCAGACGGAGGTTATACATTCAGTGGTGCTGGTGAGGCAGACTCCACAGTCGCACCTCAGGGCCACAGGGTAGGTGTAGGCCGGGTCCACGTTAGCCGAGCAGTTGGGCAGTCGCACGGTGACCAGGCGGGTCTCGTTATAGGTGCAGACTCGCTGGTAGGACTCGATGAAGGGAGGGTCCAGGACGGGCTTCTGGAAAAAAAACACAAAAAAAAGACTAATTCGCTTCTATATAATCACAGAACTATGCCAAGATAGTCCCCAAAACCAAGATGCTGAGTAATGTGAAAAAATTCTACCTTTTACCTTTTCTACTCTGCTGCCCCTCTGACTCCGCCCCCTGACCTGGCCCCACCCCCTGCGCTGGCCCCGCCTCCTGCTCTGGCCCCGCCTCCTGCTCTGGCCCCGCCTCCTGCTCTACAAGTGGCCACTCGCACGACATAGTATGCTGCTATGTATCACCAAGTACCGAGGGAAAGTCAAGTCATGACTAATGAATGACTAATGAAATGGGGCTTTGGACCCAAGGGGCAAGAGCCACAGACAAGACAGTTTCCTGAATCACAGTAACCTGAATTTGGAAACAAATCTACTTTATTAGATTATTCACTTTTAATTATAGCATTACTGATTTGATCCACAACCACACCACAACAATATTTTCAGGTATCTCTCTTTTTCTTGCCTGGTTGTTATTTATTTAGCCAATATTTGCACACAACCAATTTACCAATGGATCTCTGTGATAGCACCAGCCGAGTTTGCTGGGAGATTTGTGACGCAGCTGCAAAAGCCTCTATTGATTGCTTGTAATGTTGGTGATGAAAGGAATTTAATCTTATTCTACTGTTGCAGTAATTGAATTTTGCTCTGGATAAGAACGTCTCACCCAAAGGCCTAGAATGTAAAAATGTAAATGCTGAAGCGGGGGCAGTGTGGTTGTAAGTGGAGACTCGTCCTGTAAAACCATAAGGTCCCAGATTTGATCCTCCGTGACTCCCAGTGTCTGTCCCGCAGAATGTCCTAAAGCAGGACATCGAATCCTGACGCTGCGCTCTGACCTCTCTGTGCAGGGAGCAGGTGAAAAGATGAGTTTCCTCCCTGGGGGATCACAAAAGCAGCCAGGCCCTGCTACATGCATACTCACTGGACTGCAATAATAAAGCAGAAAGAACCACGAGCTTCCTAATGCCTCCTGTCACCGAATACAATGAACCCGATGAAACTTGAGATTTCACAGAATTTTGTAACCACTACCCGGCGAGTTATGAAATCCAATCGTCGCTTTTTATGCACTTGAGGCATTGTTAAGAAAACTACTACTGTCACTTCAATTTCTCGATTCCGTGCTGCTTTCTATTCTTGCTGAACATTAACTCGATTTCAAATGTACGGCTCTCCAAAGCCTTCTGCACGCCTCTATTCTTCTGCAGGGTTTACACTTCAGACTTATCCAGCCACTTATTATATGTGACAGTGATGGCAGTCTGAACAGAATTAAAAACAGAATATATTTTCCCCTGCTTAGGCAACTACAGTATCTATCTATCTATCTATCTATCTATCTGTTTGTATTTTTGTCTCTCTGTCTGGCACTGAGCAGCTGAATCCCTGCCAGTACTGGTAGACCTTGCACTGACCTCCCTGTGGAGGGGGCAAGCAAAAACAGAATGTCTCTGTGGGGATCACCTGTCTATCTGCACATGTGTCTATTTGTCTCACTCTCTCTCTCTCTGTCTGTCTCTCTATGTCTCTCTCTCTCTCTGTCTCTGTGTCTATTTGGCTGGCCAGCTGGCTGAATCTCGCTCTCATCCATCTTCTCTGTCTCTCTTGCTTCAGATTTAAGCTGATGCAAACGGCAGGCTAATTTCTTTTGTGTGAAGTTGTCAGCGTTGCTTGGGTATAATTACATTACGCCCCTGCTCCCGCCTGTGTGTGTGTACAGTAGCCGCCCGCCCGGCTCCTCACCTCCCAGGTCTCGCAGCGCCCCCAGCAGGCGTCGGTGGTGATGTGCAGCCCCCCGCAGCCGGGCTTCCTGGCCAGGAAGGTGAACTCCCGGACAGCACAGCCGATGAAGCGCCGCAGGTTGACGGCCGAGGCTCGGGGCAGGGAGTCCGGCTGCAGACAGATCCACAGCACCAGGCAGGACAGAACCAGACCAGACCTGCTGGTGTCAAGAAGTTCAGATACATTCCAGAATACATCAGCACCTTTAATGTGTTAGACTGTATATAACCAGCACCTTTAATGTGTTAAGACAGTATGTAACCTATCAGGTTGTCATGTGAAAAAGTACATTCAGGAACGTGTCACATCTGCCTGGAGAAAGTCTTTTATCTCCAAAAAACTCAGGTTTTCAGGAATTAAGGAAACTAAATTATGATTATGATGATGATGATTATTATCAAGGGTTTTAAAAGGGTTTCATGAGCCCAAGGGTCGTAATTCAAAGGGTTCCGTTTTTAAATCACTTCTTAAAACCCAGTTGCATTCTGTAATAACTCTTCTTAATTCTTTGGGTCTTTTTTTAATTTGATTTTGTTTCATTACTTTTTATGTAGTCTCTAGTTTTTATGTATTTTTATGCTCTAAAAAGTGCTTCGTAAACTCTTTTTCTTTTTAATTATTTTTATTATTATTATTAACATTTCCTCCCACAGAGGACACTGTAATTCTTCAAATCATTAATCAGTAATCACTCACCAAAATTGGAGGTAGGCTACAAGGTTTTCACCTAAGAACTGCATCATCATCATCATCATCATCATCATCATCATCATCATCATCATCATACATGACAGGTCAAGTACTCAGAATAAAATATCTACATTGTACCTTTTGTCAAAATTTAGGCGATGTATTCTGCTTAGGAAATTAATTTCAATGGCAATTAAGCTGATCAGTGAGTATTCTCCACATGCCCAGACATTCCTGTGTATATCCTCAACTAAACTACTTGTTCTGTGTCATATCAGCTGTGACATTCACACTGCCATGAAAGAAAGAATCACAAAGATGATGGGATCAAAATGGGTTCAAAACGATTCTCAGAGAACACTGAGTGGACAAAAAAATGGACCGATCAAGTGAGTACAGGTGAGAGCTATATCACACCTTATTGATTTCACTTATTAAATCCATTTCAGTCGTGAAGGAGAGATGGAGATGATGAGATGATGCAGCTAAAGAAAGATCTTTAAACAACTGAGACATGGAATGTCCAAAGAGGTCAGAGGTCAGGCTCAGCTACTGATAGGGCTTCAGTGATTTGCTGAAGGACACTTCAGCAGGGTGGATGCTGAAAGAGAATTGTCCTATTACACTGCATTGTTGAACACTAACTCCAGGAAACGCATCACAACTGGACTCGATCCTGATTGGCTCTCCTGACTAAAGAATTACTTTCAATCAGGCCAGTTTGCAGCATTTGAACTGGAAGCCTCCACTCAGCAGGTTTACCTCATTTGACTTAGAGGAGCTGCTGCTGACGGCCAATCAGGGTCCAGTATTGTGACGACTTAGTCTTCACATTCATTCAATTTAACTAATTCAATTCAACTAAACTGCATTTATTTTCAAATCATCATGAAGAATGTTTTTCTTATCCTGAGCCATAGTCTATTTGGAAAAATAAATCATGAAAAATTCTACCTTTAATCCTACAAATGAGTCCCGTTAGTCCCATATTTAGTCCAGCTGATGTCATTGGTAGGTGAAGTAGCAGTGTAATAAGCAGGATAATGTACCTGGAGCCGGTCATTATTGTGAAATAAGCCCCTTGACGGTGATCGAGCCCCTGATGCCAAGCGGATTCACTCTGTTGGGGCTTATTTTGCTGTAATGACTGCCTCACTGTACATTAACTATCCAAAATAAAGCCAAAATGCCCCCCATAAAATAATCTTAGAAATACAATCACAACATCATTCTTGAGTGTTTTGCCTTCTCAAAATTCCAGTGGTGGAAAGTAACTAAGTACATTTACTCACGTACTGTACTTAAATACAGTTTTGAGGTACTTGTACTTTACTTGAGTATTTCCATTTTATGCTACTTTGTACTTATACTCCATACATTTTAGAGGGAAACATTGTACTTTTTACTCCATTACATTTATTTCACAGCTATAGTTAGGCTACTAGTTTCTTTTCAGATCAATATTTTATATTTAAAACATTTGATCATCTTTATAAAATAACTATAAAATAGCATTGTTATAAATTAGACCAGTGGTTCTCAACCTTTTTCATATCAAGGACCCCAAAGTTAGTACACATTAGGGCCATGGGCCCCCATTTGTCTCTCAGACCCAAATCTGAGAATATTTTTATTGTTAGATGTGATTTTGTCCAGAATTCTATGACTATCTGTATTGTAGGCAAAGATAACAGTGAAAATATGATAGTCATTCTTCTACATTCTGTATGTGTTAACTTCTTGTAAATGATATAATGGTGAAGTTTAACAATTCATCAATTTGCTGGGGACCCCCTGGAACGCCCTCAAGGACCCCTGGTGGTCCCCGGACCCCACGTTGAGAACCACTGGATTAGACTACCCAAAAGTATAGCTAAATTGTTAAGATTAGCTTCACGTTGACAACTTTAAAATGCTGCTTACATGTACATGTATGTCAATAAATCAGTATTAATATTCCAATAATTTATGAAGAATATAACTCTCTAAATGGGGACAGTTTGCATAATGAGTACGTTTACTTTGATACTCTAAGTACATTTTGCTGCCAATACTTATGTACTTTTACTTAAGTAAAACTTTGAATGCAGGACTTTTACTTATAATGGAGTATCTTTACATTGTTGTATTGCTACTTTTACCTAAGTAAAACATCTCAGTACTTCTTCCATCACTGCCAGATTCACTCACCATTGTGGCCTTCTCCTCTGCAGGGTCATCTTAGCCGTGGGTCACAGATGTCGACTGTCAATCAAACACAGACACAGCAGAGTAAAACACAGTGAAACAGCAGAAGTTAGTGTCTCTGTACTGCTCTCCTGTTATTCGTCAAACGGTTCTAGCGCAGACCCACAGTCTCTAGTCTCCGAGGTTATTCTCTGGCAGTGTGGATGGGTAACATGAAGTTGCCGTGTGCTCCTCGGATCCCGAACCACCTGCTAATGGATCTGACAGAACAAGCCGGGGCTTTTTATCGTCCTGCGTCCTGTCAATCAAGAGGCAGCCAGCCGAGCCGGGGCTGAAGTCCTCCTCTCTGTTTCCCCGACTCTCTAAATCCCCCTCAGGCCCTTCTACCTGTCGCTGCCCATCTCCTTCAGCCACCGGCTTGTTCCCACTCCATTAGCTTGATTAGGGAGAGAGCCTGGCCTTTTGTTCATAGTCATCCACACGGAAGAGGGGGAACAACGCACTCATACACAGAACCTACCTGTGTCTACTCTCACTCATCCGAGCTCAATTAGTTGGCTCCGGAGACAGACCCGGCTCCTGTTCTCACATGCTGGATGTAATAACTTCACCCCCGAGCTCACCGCTGTTTGTCTTTTATTCGCTATTCTTCCACTTTGACTCATTCTTTTCATTATGCCTTTTTGCCTTTTTGCCAATGACATTTCCACATGACATTTTCACACACGGGGAGAGAGAAAGAAAGCTGGCTGTTACTCGGGGCGTCTTATAGGCTTACAGCACCGATCCCTTCACTGGAGACAGGATGCGTGTTGGAGGATGTGTCGGGCCGGGCAGGAGGAGGAGGAGGAGGAGGAGGTGAGGGGGGAGATGGAGAGATGACGAGAAGGGGGAGAATTGATCTGGGTGAGTAAGCACCTCATCAAGAAATTACCATCGTTGGAAGCCCTGCGGGTGCCTTGTAGAGCCAACAGAGCAGAACTGCTTTCAAGTAGTTTAGGAAATGAATCTTTAAAAGTAAAGTTGAAAGCTGAGGCCAAGCAATTAAAGTTAGATTAGACGAAATATCGAGGAGGATGAGTCAAGAGACGGGTCCACGCTCCCCCCAGAGACCCCAAACAGAGCCAACCCAAGCCCTAAGTAGAATTTGATTTGGGGGCCCCCCACTGCCTCGGCCCCGCCACTACTATTGACTATTGTCAATGCTTGATCATTCGCACACCTACTGTAAATCTAACGCACCCATTATCAATTTTATTAGTTGTAGCTGTGTTGCTTACATCATACGAATGTCAGCCTGACATGTTTCTACCCTTCTATGGTTTTTAATCTTAAAAGGTAGCAAACTCACAAGAGTGGTCTGGTGTTAATTTGCACTTTAATATTCAAAGTGATACAGTACTAAGTGGAATACTGAACATGGTGTACTGAAAAGTAACAAAATAAACCAGCAGACAATGCATTTACTGTAAACAAGTTAACCACTTTAATTGCTTTCGGTTTAAATAATTTGCAACGTGCAAAAGTGCAGAACAACAATCAACTCCAATTAAAATCAAATAACTTAGATTTCTCATCTTCTGTTTTCTTCTTTTTTCTTTTCTCTGCTCCAGAAGGATATGTCCTTTTTTGCGACATTACTCTTTTGCTGCATCGACACAGAGGAGAGAACTGTAACCTAACGTTAGTCTGACTGACTGCACAATGCACATGAACGTGACACCAGCTCTGACAGAGGCAGCAGGAATTGATTAAACCAGTAGTATTAGCTAGCCAGCCCGTTAACATAATATTGCATTTTTGTATGATTACCATTGACATAATATAATATATCACAAAAAAACAAAAAACATTCCAAGCGCTCTTGGGGGCCCTAAGCAGACCGGCCTTGACCCCAAACACACCCATCTGGAGACTGTGGTGGGGAATAACACAATGCATGTAGTGGGCTAACAATGACCATTACAAAAAGGCCAGTAACAGAACGCATGTGTCATGATTAAAGTAAAAGCATCACAAAACTGTAATCTGTTACAAAATGCAGACAGCAGAGGGAATGTTACCGTAGTGAAGTGGATGGGAAGGTGATGTTTTGTACTCAGATTACAGTAATCTGAGTTCAGATTACAGTAACATCTGAGTACAGCATTCAAAAAGAAAGACTTCCACACACTGTCTCCACTGCAAGTATCACATAATTTATTCACAAGAGTGCTAAACTTTCGGTCAGTGACCTTCATCAGAGCATCGCAGTAATCTGAGTCCAAAAAATGATATTTGTAATACACTGCAGTTACTGTAATTAACACAGCAATCAAAATGCAGATGCTTTTGAAAAATAGGAGATTACCTGTTGGATCACACAAACATGTTTAAGGGTAAAAGAAAAAAAAAATTTGGATTGATATAATTTGCACTCTATGAGAATAGCAATATCCAAAGAAGTGTTTGGATAAGGAAGTGTTATAAATTGGAAAATGGAGGCAAAATAATCAAAAAGTGATTGAAAGTAATCATATTACCTTGCTAATTTTGGGTATTTCAGAGAATTAGTTACTCATTTGAAAATCAGGTAGTCAATAATTTGTAACTGATTGTATTTTAAAAGTAGCAGAAGGCAGAAGAAGACAGCAGGCTTCGGTTTGAATCCGGTTGGGAGAATCTGGGCAGGGAAAGTAAATTAGAAACTCTCACTACAGCCAAGGAACCTCACCTCCAACTGCCCAGTGGAGCTGCAGTGGCGTAGAAGAAGAAATTATGCTGGGCAGCCCCCAGTGGCCAACAGTAGAAGAAGAAATTATACTGGGCAGCTCCCAGTGGCCAACAGTAGAAGAAGAAATTATACTGGGCAGCTCCCAGTTGCCAACAGTAGAAGAAGAGGTTGTACAGAATCAGAATTAGAATCAGAAACTTTATTCGCCAAGAACACTGTACAAGGGATTTCTCTTGGTGCAGGTGTCAACATAAAATCTAATAAGAATAAGAAAAATGTAAAAAAAAAAAAAACATATATTCCACACAAAACAAATAAAAATAAAAGACATGTGCCTGTGTGTGATGGTGTGAGTGAAGCAAGACGCTGCTGAAAAAGAGCATGAACATCCCATCAGTTTTCCTTTGATTAATAAAGACCAAAACACTCATTCATCATTATGGCAGCATCAGTGTTTTGCCTGAAGGCATCAGCAGCCTCATCTGCTGCTCAGACCAGCAGTCTCTCTGCTGGATGATGTTGCACTGACCTCTGGTGCTCACTTGTAGTACTGATACTTTCCAAGCGTCAGTGAACGCACCGTTGACTGCTTCAATGAGATCTGACGTTTCAAGTTTGGAACAATTACTCACTTATTCTCTTGATGCCATTTTTTGGAATTCTGATTTTCTGTTCATCATCTTCATTCTGTTCCTTGTCGTTTTACTTCTTGTTTTTTTAATTTCAGAATAGAATAGAATAGAATAGAACAGAATAGAATACAACAAAATGGTCTTTGGTCTCGCCATTTAAAAGACAACATCACATCCATGTACATTACATCAATGAAACAAATCACATGACATCAGTAAGTGAAGGGGGAGATTAGTGCAGCTTGTTAATGACGTTAATTGCACTCGGGACAAAAGATCTCTTCTACAGTAGATCTTTTTGTTTGCCAGGGGTTTTCTGTAATTTTATGTGGAAGCCAGGTGTGTCAGATAATAATAAAGTCATAACTAAAAAAACCCCAAAAAAAGCTCATTTCAGTAGCTTTGGCTGCCTCACACGTGCAGTGCACCAGGTTCTGCAACAGATACCAGTGCTGTCTGAGCTGCGACCTTCTAGTAAATCAATAAAGCCATTCATTCATTCATTCATCCATCCATTCATTCATCCATTCATTCATTCAATAAACCGATACAATCTTATGTATGTACCTTATTCTATATTCTCTGTGTTTTGTATAAACCTGGTGTGTTTAGTTTTGCCATTTTATTACTGTAATTGACAGCTGACAATGTCTCCTATGTTTAGAAAATGTTTTTTTTTTCTGGCTCTGCATGGGACAAATTACTCAAACTCTACAAAAGACACAGCAGAACGTCAAAAGACCCGGAGCTTCACACAGAGCTCAGTGACTCTCCTCGACTGCTGAGGCGGCCTGTGTGAACTTTGACCTCTGTGTCATGTCTTCAGCGGGATCTGTAACAGCGACCCTCCAGACGTTCAGTTTGACTCACATGGCCAGCAGAAATCAGTTGGTTTTTTTTCCACCACCAGGCACAAACTGATATGGTTTCAGCAATGTCCCTAGATGAATCCTCCACCCTTAAAGTGTGATGGGAAGTTGTAATCTGTCACAGAGGATACATTTTTTTTTTTATTAGTTGACAGTGCAAATCCAGAACTGGGCTGGATATAACTTGAGTAAATATAACACACTACCAGTCAAAGGTTTGGACCCACCTGACTGAATGTTCTATGTTTTTCATTCTCTTAAAGCCATTTTGATCTAAAGGCTTCTGCTTAAATGCTTTGAAATGAGTTTCTTAGACAAATATAAATAGTGAAGTTGATCCTATGTATGAATTTATTTCCAAAGCCTTTGCCTTTCCATCAAGGCAAAGGGCGGCTACTTCTAGAAGAAAGAATCTAAAATAGAAGATAGTTTTGATTTAACACTTTTCACTGCATAATTCCATTTGTGTTATTTCATAGCTTTGATGTCTTTATTATTATTCTAAAATGTGAAAAAAATAGTAAACATAAAGATAAATGTGTGTGTCCAAACTTTTGACTAGTGTAGATATAAAAAAAATACAAATACATGTATTTACTGTATATACCGGTGTGTGTGTGTGTGTGTGTGTGTGTGTGTGTGTGTGTGTGTGTGTGTGTAAAATATAAGTACGTATAAATACAACGTTGTAAATATAAAAAATATCAATATGTATACAGTATGAAATAGTGGAATAACGACAGTAAATATCATAAATCAGAACAGTCAGGTATGTCAGAGTGATTTGCTGATCCAGACTGAGCCGAAGTGAAACCTGTGGCTCTTACTGAGGCTCACTAAGGCTGGACCTTTAACCCGGCCAGGTGACAGCCAGTGCCAAACTGGGGTGTGTGTGTGTGTGTGTGTGTGTGTGTGTTGAACCCTGACTGCTTTCTATATTTAGTCTCTCCAGTGAGTTTCCTGGCCTCGGTGTGGCTCCGGCTTCTCCGGTGTCAGTCCGGCCGGTTACTGCGGGAGCTGCTGCGGACTCCAGATCAGTGTGACTGCGCTTCAAGTTTAATCTCTACCAAACTACTAGAGTGCAATATTTGTCAAACCGGATTAGAGATCTTTATTGACTGGACTGGCATCTGCACCGCTTTCTGCATCCTCACCAAAACTCGCTCTATCGACTTTCGCTGCACGTGAGTAGAAAGCAAACTTTGTGATTTTGAATATTCTCATTTAGCAGAAAGCTAATGAAAAGTGTGCCGCTGAAGTGCCTTGCCTCCTAGCTGCGTTATTTCATATTGAGGTTTACAAAATGCCAAATTTAGCCGCTGTAATTGATACCACAGATCATCCAATAAGTTCGCCGCGGCTGTTTGGTCCCTTGTGTTTTCTCTGCAGAGCTTTTTGTTTTAAAGCTGACTTCTCATTCCAGCCCTCTGAACCTGCGGGCCAGCCGCTTGTTATCTGCTTTATTAAAAAGTCCTCTGGTCCTCCTCAAGGACTAATTACGGCTCCGCTGAACTGATCTGGAAGCAGCCGTAGACACGTGTTCTCTGCTGCTATTTCGGGCCTGACAGCTTCATAACACCAGCCGTATCTCACATTCCTGCAGTCTCAGGCAGCGCACTTTGTGGCAACTGATAATATACAATAAATAAATGACGGATAATTTAAAAACTGGTCAAAATCAAATGGAAAATATCCCTCTAAATGGGTTGAAAAGGCAATGAAACCTGTTAATGTCACAAATGGCTCTATAATGCATCAACACCACATTACTATAGGCTATAGGCCTATTAATAATGTGTAACATATTTTTAACTGCTGATGGAATAATTACATTGACTAACAATGTATTCCTTGTAGGAAAAAGGAGAATGTATATAACTCCTATAATTACATTAATAATAATGACATCATCAGTTAAAAACAAGTTATAATTGCTAAATGTAATAATGTGACGTTACTACATTATCTGAGAAAGTATTCTGCTAAGATATAACATTTTCAACCCACTTAGGGGGAAAATCCAAAGTGGATAAAGTGTCTCGGTGAAGCTTTATGTGCAAATCGCAATGTAAGCTCACTGTAATCTGCTCTGTGCCTCATGAAGAGATGAGATTTATCTGTTTATTTTAGGGTCACAGGTTTCTCAAAACTTCCATTGACTTCTGATGGAAAAGGCCAGATCACATCCCTGCTTGTGCTTATGAATTGATTTTATACTGCATAATGAATGCCATTTAGTTATGGTACCATGAGTGCATGTATTGTTGTTTTGTTTTGTTTTTTTGTGCACTGGTTGCCTCAGCGGGATTTGAACCCCAAACCTCTGGCAGTGAGTTTTTTCCATAAAGTTGAATTCCCCCCAAAACTGAGCTACAGTACATGGCTATTTTGCCATTTTACTGTACAATCTCTCTTTTTCTATACTGCAGTGGAATAACGAACCTTTTGGTACTGAGGAACACTTCAGCAAAACACAAAGCCAAGACACACCTGAACTCACTGTATCGCTGTACAGGGAATCAGACCAGTGTTAGTGTGATGCTTTTCCCATTGAGCTGCACAGGACCTACACTACAGTATACAGGACAGGAGGGTGTTGGATCGCTGCTGTGATTAGTTGTAATTCATGTGTTGAAACCCAGAGACTCTGCTGAGGCCTGAGAGCTCCTTATAATTTTTCCGACATGTAAATTCATGCTTCCCGGCTTGTAAAACAGATAAACAACATTTACACAGCATGCCTATGTACACGCTAACTTAAGTGAACTGACTATGTGCCAGTGGGCTTCGCTCTGCAAAGCACACTGGATTAGAAATGCGTACCATGGCATGCCGAGCAGTGTGGCCTTTAGTTTGATGGAGTGGCAGGATGGAGCCGGTGGAGAGGTGACGGCCCAAAGGTTGGAGCAGCAGGCCGGTGACCGGAGGGTTTGAATCCCTGGGAGATTCTGGACAGGGATTGTGAATGAGTGTGAATGATTAGCGCTCCTAACCCCAACTGCCTTCAAGGTGCCATTGAGCAAGACAGTGAACTCCTGTCTGCTCCAGTGAATCAATCAATCAATCAATCAATCAATCAAACTTTATTTATATAGCACCTTTCAAACAAATCAAATGCAATTCAAAGTGCTTTATTGCCAAAACATAGGATGTTAAAAATGGATTTAGAGACTAATGCACACCAAAACAACCAAAAAATCCCAAAAAGTTAATTGAATAAAACAATAAAAGATGGGTAGTTAAGATAATAAAAGATAAATAATAAAAAAATAATACAAGCAATAAAAATATTGATAAAAATAAAATGATGAAATACTACACAAAATAAATTGATTATAGTAAAACAGCAAAATGTAAATAAAATAAAATAGAATAAAATAAATAATAATGATCAAGAGTCAAACGTTGATAAAACAAAATAGAATAAAATAAATAATAATGATAATAAATAAAATAAGTACAAATACTAAAACCATAAAATTATAAAACACTACATAAAAGCCAGACTGAATAGATGGGTGTAATTAAAAAAAAAACATTAGTTGGAACTGTGTCTTTGCCCCTGCTGTGCTGTAGCAGAATAGCCCACACTGAGATCAAAGAGCTAATATGCAACATTCTCATCTGCATTCCAGTGATGTCGTACTTTTCTCTGAGACGGGAATACGTCACAACTCCGCCATCTGAGTAGTTTGCGTTCACGTACTTTATGGTCGGAAAATTGGAGAACGTTTCCTCACCTGTTTCCACACATTGCCAGCCCTGTAGGCTAATGTTAGCAATCGAGAGGGAGCGTATCTATGTTCCCAAGGTCCTATGTTCCCAAGGTCCTATGTTCCCAGGGTCCTATGTTCCCAAGGTCCTATGTTCCCAGGGTCCTATGTTCCCAGGGTCCTATGTTCCCAAGGTCCTATGTTCCCAGGGTCCTATGTTCCCAGGGTCCTATGTTCCCAAGGTCCTATGTTCCCAGGGTCCTATGTTCCCAGGGTCCTATGTTCCCAGGGTCCTATGTTCCCAAGGTCCTATGTTCCCAGGGTCCTATGTTCCCAGGGTCCTATGTTCCCAAGGTCCTATGTTCCCAAGGTCCTATGTTCCCAGGGTCCTATGTTCCCAAGGTCCTATGTTCCCAGGGTCCTATGTTCCCAGGGTCCTATGTTCCCAGGGTCCTATGTTCCCAAGGTCCTATGTTCCCAAGGTCCTATGTTCCCCAGTTCAATATTCTGTTAACACACATTAACCCTCCTATTGTGTTCGGGTCAAATTTGACCCGTTTCAAGTTAAAATATTTCATAAATATTATCCAGTTTTTTTTATTGGAACAAGGCTTCAAAACAGCTATATAAACACAACAAAACCAATGGTCATCATTTTATTTGATTTTGAAGGTCTCTAACCCTAACCCTAGAACTGGGGAACATAGGACCCTTTGTCTTGTTCCCATTATGTGCCATATAAATCTGGGGAACATAGGACCCTGGGAACATAGGAATGACTCCCAGTCGAGCTAGCGATAGCCTAGCTGCAATCTTCGTCTATTTCAAGGGGATTATGAATGTAAATACCACAGGAAATTTAATGCCGTAGCACTAGCAAGGAATGTCCATGTGTTTTAAATTTGTACTTGAAATGAAATTTTTTACGTTCACGTACGACTCTGCGCTCTGTTCAGCCATGTTGGAAAGAGAGATGACGCCACAACTCGACCAATTCCTGCTGCAGCTACAATCATGGTTTCTCTGACTTGATCACATAATTCGGAGTTTATGTGGCTCTTCCTGGTCGGAAACTCTCATTGCTGTGGTGTTTTTGCATGTGCTTCCCAGAGATCACCTGTCGATCACACCGTGTGGGCGGTACTCTGCCTCAGAGAAATGTTTGTAGAACTGAAATTTCAGTCTGCTAACATCCAAGCCAGGTTTCTATAGGTGCTAACCCTAAGAGTACGTCCTGAGATGTTGTGTATTTTAAATGACACGCTGCACCTGCAAGATGTTTGTCCCAAACTGCCCTCTGCGCTGACTGCGGTGTCTCCATCAATACGAAACAGGAGCTTGCCTCTCCCATGTTCTATTATCCGATCTGCCGGGGTGTGTCTGTGAACGCTCGGCCTGACGGGTTCAACAACACTGACACTATTGATTTATCGCCCCGGCTTAAACAAAGGCTACAAAGAGCATCTGCTGAAAATCATTTAGAGGAGGTGAATGAGAGTCTATTGTTGTTCACGCCATGAATGATGGGAAAGAGGAACAGGAACGAAGGTTATTGTTGGAATTAAACCCAGGCCCGTAAGGTATATGTGGTTCCAGAGGTGTTTTGGTTTCAGCCACTCTCTGGACGTCAAAGGTTTTATTTCAATATTTTCGATCAGTTCAGTTCAGTTCAGTTAAATTCAATGCTGTTCATTCCACTTCAGTCATTTCAATCTAATCCCATTCCATTCTTTATTGTTGCATAAGAGAAATGAGATTTGCAGACAAAGTGTAACATAAAAATGTACAACTAATCCCCGAATTATACCCCAAATTATCCTGAACGGTGTAAAAAAAGATAATTTAATAATAGTTTATTTTTATTTCTGTGTCATGCCAAACATCTGGCCCATCCCACATGGGATTACAGGACACCATCATTTTACAAAACATACATCTTCCGGTGATACATAGCAAAAAAAAAAAAACATATTTGAAATGATAGGTTTCAAATGAACAATACACTGAAAAGAACTGCTACAAACTTACAGTTTATCTTGATAAAAAGCTTTTTTTCTCATCTCCCAGGCTTTCTCCAGGTAACTAGCTAATCTAAATGTTTCATAAGCAAACAGCCAACTCAATCTTTGTGTATCATCCATATTTACAAAATCAATATCTGTTTTTGTGCAGTAAAAGTAAGTCCAGCAGAGTGGAAATTTTCCTTTGGCATCTTCCACATACAAGTGAAAAAAGTCCACACAATACCAAAAAGACATGCAATAGTGCAAAGCAGATGATGGTGGCATGAGAAGCATTATATTACAATGAGTGAAGGATTGTAATTGGGCAAATGAGTCCCTCCTCCTCTCCTGTAGTGTAAACTGGGTTGAGCATCTGTTAAGTTGAAGAAGTCTATTAAATTCACTTGTTTCTCTTGTAGTGAGTCCCAGCAGAACACAGAGCGCCTGGTTGATTGGTGCTGCAGTAATCTATCAAACTGACAGGGAAAGGACTTATGAGTTCAGTACAGAGGAACGATTCACTCAGAGAGGAAGCTGCGCCCATATGAATGACATGTGGTCATTCAAATTAATGTGGAAACTTCCCATTGCTTATAGACAGGAGAGAGTCCCTCATTGTGAATGCATGGGGAATGGACGGCAGTCCGTAGAGGACATGCATAAAGATTTTTTTTCTCTTTTGTTATTTCGAGATAACGACTTAATTACCTCATTATCACAATAAAACAACTTGTTTTCTCATCTAATTATCTTATCACATCAAAACAAATCATTTTCTCCTCATAACGACTTAATTACTTTGTTATCTTGACAAAATAAAAGTCGTTTTCTGGTCATAACGACTTATTTCATCATGTGAATTAACCTGATGGCTAGAACACATATGTTAGCATGCCATGGTGTTGCTGTATAATTGACTATTATTGAAAGTAGGGCTTGGTGATATGGTTGAAATCAATATCATGATAATCATAAGGATTTTTCTCAATATCAATATATATCACGATATGGTTCATGTATGCAAAATCATGTTAAATAATCAAATTAATGTTCTTCTCATTGAACCGAATGGTAATGTTAGGTGTGATGTCAAACAAAACAGAAATATTCAAATAATATTCCTACCATTCCTCATTTTATGAGAGTTTTTAAGTAAAATTAGCTTGTCATCATCAATTTAGACAGCAGAAATGTGTGTCACGATACTAAAATATCTTCATATCATCACGATATGATTCCACTGAAAAACGATAAACAATAATATTGAATTTTCGCCCAGCCCTAATTGAAAGACAAAATGCTATTTCTGCTATTGTTTGGCTTCCCACAACAGTCTAGAATTAATTCACACTCACAATTGTAGAGACCTAAAATATCATCTCGTTATGACAAGAAAACACTGTCGTGAAAACAGCAATTATCTTGTTATCTTGTCATAACAAAAGAGAAAAAACAGTGTTTGTGTATGTCCTCTACAGGCTGCCGTAGGAATGTGGTGTAGCGGTAGACAAACAGTGGCGTTGCCTGATAATAATATTATAATAATAATCAATATTATTAAACAGGCTGGGCTGGTGGCAGTCTAATGGTTAGAGGAGAGAGTGTGTGACTGGAAGGTTGCTGGTTTGAATCCTCGGCTCATGTTGGGTGATCAGGACAGAGGGCGTGGCCTAAGTGCTGCAGTTTGGAGACACAATGTTTTTACCCAGCAGCAGTGACTTGTGCACCTTGCCTGGTTGGATGTGGGTTAAAGGTGTGTGTCACGGTCCACTCCCCCCCCGTCTGTTTTCCACCGCAGTGTGTGATGTGTTTTACAGCCGACCTGAGTGACTTCCACTCCGTCTTTCTCTCTCCCTCTCTTTGTCATCGTCTCTTCCTCTCTCTCTTTCTCTTCCCCTCTGTCACTTTCAATTCAATTTCAATTCAAATGAGCTTTATTGGCATTAAATACTTCAGTATCTGTTGCCAAAGCAAAACAGTGATAATCCAAAAAAAAGTGACCGATGATGAAAGTAATTGAACAATAGAAAATTGCAATTATTCTCTCTCTCTATCTGTTGCTGTCTTGTTCTGTTCCTTTCTCTTTTCTTTCTTTCTCTCTCTCTCTCTCTCTCTCTCTCTCTGTCGCTCTTACTCATTCTCTCACTCTCATTCCCTTCTCTTGTCTTTTATCTCTCTCTCTCTCTCTCTCTCTCTTGGACTCTATCCTTATCTTTCGTTCTGGTTTCTAAGTCTCTTTCTCTCTCTTTCTGTCTCTCTCTCTTTTTCGCTCCTTGTCAGTGTCTCTCGCTCTCTCTCATTCTCTTCCCTTGTCTTTTCCTCTTCTCTTTTCCCCTCTAGTTCCTTCTCTCTTACTGGTTCTCGGTCTCTTGCTCTCTCTCTCTCTCTCTCTCTCTCTCTCTCACTCTCTCATATCCACTGACACCCCCTCACTCTTCCAGCAGCTGACATGAAGCCTTAGGATAGCTCAGATGCCGTGCTATAGTTGTTTAAGCGACGACACAGTGCAACACACACACACACACACACACACACACACACACACACTTGACTCGCTGTCCACATGCTCACGTTAACACTGGAGGTCTCAGTTGTGTTTTTAGAAATCCCGCAGGTGTTTACTGCTGCGGCGCTCTGTGTCCTCTCTGTGGAAAGGTTGCATAGCAGCGCAGGCCGGACCGGGCCAGACTGCATCTGGAAATACTCAGAAATACTATTTTATGCTTTTGTTTTGCCAGATAGATAGAGTTTGTGACATAATGACAAGGCAGCGATTGTCCGTGCTTCTTCTGTATGTTGTTCCTCTTGCAGATGGCACTAAATGTAGAGCAAATAGCAGGATTAGACTGATTTATCGGGCCGATATTGAGCTTTTATTAACAATTGTCAGTATCGTCCACCTTGGATATGATGGAGGTTCCTCCCCAAAAAGAGTTAGTAAAACCTGCAATGAATTTTGCATGTTTTTACAATCATTTCATTGTTTCATAATAATTTTTTGTAAATGAAATCCTCATTTAAAGGCAGAAATGCATCCCAGAGTTTCCCCTAACTTTATATAGGTGTGGTGGGTCAACCTGCTTTAAGAAACTGCAACCACCGAAAATGAATTTAATGTGAATTTAGTGTCCCTTGATGGTCTAAATGCTGTTTCAGAGGCTTTTCCACCCTGACAAGAATACAATTCGGGGGGGGGGGGGGGACACTGAATACTTGTATTTTTCTTGTATGAAGATGGTCAAATTTAAAGATATTGAATATTACTGCACACAATATCAGCAACTTCCACCCAAAAATATTGGTATCAGTGTTGACCTTCAAAAACCCAGATCTGTCAAACCTTAGGAAAGACAAATGGGTGGGGACAGATGGGTGGGGCTTGCCACATAAAGCAATACAAGATGTATTGGGAAGTACATTTTTCTGTGATTGACAACTTAAAGAACACTGTCTGAATTGTTCTGTTGAATTAAACCCCACCCATCTGGTACCTCAAGCAGGTTAAAACAAACTCGCTGCTACTGTTTGACCCTGGTGTGACATATAGGCAAAGGCTAGTTCTATTTTCCTCTGTTTTATTTTGGCCTGGCTCACCTGTCTGTTTTGCAAAGCTGTCAGTCATGTCGGCGATGAGCGAAGGGAAGACGGGCTCGTCAAATCAAACGCTCCTTCCTCTTCACAGCCTGATTGTTCAGGCGGGCGTGTTGGGAAAGACGGTTAAATGTCACACATTTTTCTCAGTTCACTTATTTATGTCCCCAGGGTGAGACGAGACGAGACTGAACACCCGGCACCTTTCACCCAGCGCACAATGTAAACTGACAGAACAGAGTGTTTTATTGGTCGAAATGATGATAAACTCCCCTGAACTGGTATTTGAAAGTGTTTCCTGCTCATCTGTTGGAAGTGCTGGTGCAGTTTCCTTGGGCGTTGCTATTCTGTTTCTCTGTGTGTTTTCTCTCTTTTTCTAAGTGTGTTTTTCTCTGTATGCCTTTTGTTAGTTTCTAAAGCACTAAAGCAAATTATTTAGTCCAAAGCACTTTATGAATAAATGTCACTTGTGCTACATGTGTGTGCAAGTTGGTTAAAATGTGTGCAGCAATTGTTTGTGCCCTATTTTCCACAGTGAGAGTACAGGAACTTGAGTCTCTTTTAAGAAAGAAAGAAAGAAAGAAAGAGAGGAAGAAAGAAAGAAAGAAAGAAAGGAAGAAAGAAGTTTACATTTTTCAATTGTTTTCAATTTTTATTTCAATTTCAGTTCAGTTTTAGTTAGTTTAGAGTTTGGATATGGTGGTTTTAGTTCAGTTTTTTTCTTTCTTTTGTTTTGTTTTGTTTTTACAAATGTTTAGTTTGTTTAGTTTTTATTTAGTTTCTCTTATTTAGTGTTTTTCTCTGTATGCCTATTGTTAGTTTCTAAAGCACTTTGTAAAGCAAATTATTTAGTCCAAAGCACTTTATGAATAAATGTCACTTGTGCTACATGTGTGTGCAAGTTGGTTAAAATGTGTGCAGCAATTGTTTTTGTCCTATTTTCCGCAGTGAGAGTACAGGAACTTGAGTCTGAACATCTGATAGTCTGAAGCCTCCATGTCAGTCTGTAGATTTCCTTGATTTGAGAAGTGCGGGCTCTCAAATGCAAAGTGTCATATAGTACAGTTGAAGCCACTGCTATGCATTAAAATCTCTCTCTATTTTTTGTATGCGTGCTGTGTGCAAGTTAAAGTGTTGACCAAATGCTAGCTGTAATGTTGGTCTTTTTTAAATTATTTTAACAGTAATGTATCTATGCATGTGTCTGAGGTTCTACTGTCTGTGTACGATGTTCCGGTATGTCCTGTGTTAACATGTCATCTGTAGTGGTGGAAGAAGTACTCAGATCTTTCTTTAGCAATACAACAATGTAAAGATACTCCATTACAAATAAAAGCCCTGCATTCAAAATCTTACTTAAGTAAAAGTACATAGGTATTGGCAGCAAAATGTACTTAGAGTATCAAAGTAAACGTACTCATTATGCAAACTGTCCCCATTTAGAGAGTTATATTTTTCATAAATTATTAGGAATATCAATACTGATTTATTGACATACATGTACAAGTAAGCAGCATTTTAAAGTTGTCAACGTAAAGCTAATCTTAACAATTTAGCTATACTTTTGGGTAGTCTAATCTATAACAATGCTATTTTATAGTTATTTTATAAAGATGACCAAATGTTTTAAATATAAAATATAGATCTCAAAAGTAACTAGTAACTATAGCTGTGAAATAAATGTAATGGAGTAAAAAGTGTAATATTTCCCTCTAAAATGTGGTGGAGTATAAGTACAAAGTAGCATAAAATGGAAATACTCAAGTGAAGTACAAGTACCTCAAAATTGTACAGTACTTGAGTAAATGTTACTTTCCACCACTGGTCATCTGTATGTTGTCTATATGTCTCCAATGCTAATATGAACTCTTGACCCCGGCAGCTCTAGTGCGATGCCTCACTCTTCTTTAAGCTGCACTGGACCACACTGACTCAGGTTTGACTCTCCTCTCTGTTTCCAGAGCGGTGCCATGCTGCCGGGAGTCCGCGGGTGAGAAATCATGGCGTCGGACTTCTACAGCCGGGACGACCCGGTGGAGCGGGGCTCCATCCCCCTGGACATCGACAACGTCCAGCTGCTGCTGCAGGGTCAGTCTGCACCTCCTGTTTTAATAACGAGTGAAAGAGTCAAACAAAGAAATCTATGAGCACAGAAAATGTCTTCATGTTCCTGTTTGTCTGCCTGTGGAGGAAGGAAGGAAGAAAGGAAGGAAGGAAGGAAGAAGGAAAGAAAGAAAGAAAGAAAGAGAAAGAAAAGAAAGAAAGAAAGAGAGAGAGAGACAGAGAGACAGAAAGAAAGAAAGAAAGAAAGAGAAAGAAAGAAAGAAAAAGAGAAAGACAGACAGAAAGAAAGAAAGAAAGAAAGAAAGAAAGAAAGAGAGAGAGAGAGAGACAGAGAGACAGAAAGAAAGAAAGAAAGAGAAAGAAAGAAAGAAAAAGAGAAAGACAGACAGAAAGACAGAAAGAAAGAAAGAAAGAGAGACAGAGACAGAAAGAAAGAAAGAAAGAAAGAGCGAGAAAAAGACAGAAAGACAGAAAGACAGAAAGAAAGAGAGAGAGACAGAGAGACAGAAAGAAAGAAAGAGAAAGAAAGAAAGAAAAAGAGAAAGACAGAAAGAAAGAAAGAGAGAGAGAGAGAAAGAAAGAAAGAAAGAAAGAAAGAGAAATAAATAAAAAGAGAAAGAAAGAAAGAAAGAAAGAAAGAAGAAAGAAAGAAAGAGAAAGAATGAAAAAGAGAGAGAAAGAATCAAAGAAAGAAGTTTCAAATCATTTTTTTTTTATTTCAATTTCAGTTCAGTTTTAGCTAGTTTTGAGTTTGGATTTGCTAGTTTTAGTTGTTTTTTTACAGGTATAATGACAGAAGTTCAGAACAGGTATTTTCTATATTTTCAACACCTAGTTTTTGTCTTTGTTTTGTTTGACTATAATAACCTCGGTTAACACAAGATCAGTGATTTACTTGAAAGAAAACAGGGTGGGAAATGAATTCAAGGAGGATTCCAGTCAAACTGTTGCTGAAGGCTCATGGTTCTGAGGTCACGCCTGTGTGAAACATCCCTCATGTCTTCATTTCACTGTTTTATCTCGGTTTCCACGGCAACATAATAACCATTAAGCCCGCGGTGTCTGCCTCGCTCAGGGGAACAGTCAGAGTCCTGCGCTGGCTCCGGCCCGTTCGGACTCACACTTCACTTTCGTCACTTTCTGAGCTCATGCTCGCTTTTTATCTGCTGAAATTGAAACCTTCTCCTTCTTCTCTGAGACGTGAGTCATGTTGCAAACACTCACCCAGCGGGAGAGAGAGAGGAGAGAGAGGAGGGCGTCCATGATAAACAGGGCGACATCAAGCCACTGTCTCACAGGCATTCTCAACATCTGAAGTGTTCGCTAAGCTGTGATGCAGCAGGATCTGATTTGGTTTTCCCTGAATGTGTGAGATTCACAATCAGTTATAGAAATAACAATTTAAGTCAGTTTCTAGTGGGTGTGTCACATTAGCTGTAAGGTTTTTGCAGTTGGATCTCTGATGCTGTGAATATTGAGTAGAATATTGAGTAACAATTTATTTGAAGGGGGGTGAATAAGGCTGACAACACTGTCATAACTATGCCATGACTACTGACATGAACATGAATGAACTGTTGTCATTAAGTGTCATTCGGTTGATAATGTCACTTTCAATGCAGAGACGTCTAGAAAAGTGTCAACTTTGCATTGAAATTATTATTAGATAGATAGATAGATAGATAGATAGATAGATAGATAGATAGATAGATAGATAGATAGATGGATAGAGTACTTTATTTATCCCCAAAGGGAAATTACAGTGTTGCAGCAGCAATTCACATAAATGAGGAAAAACACACACAATGAGGTCGGTAAAAAGTAGCACGGAATTACAAAATATATATATATATACACAAAAACTACACTACAACTACTATAAACTATACAACTACTATACTATACAAATACTACTACTACTATTATTATTCAACCCCCTTCAAAGTGTTACCGAATTTTGTTTCAAAATGAAATATCATCCATTTGAAAAAAAGAGACAATTTTGCAAGACTGCTTTTGCAGTCTGGTGCGTCTTAAAGCACAGCAGGTAAATTAAGTTCTTTGTTGACAAAATGAAAAGCACTTTAACAGACTGGATTTTCTATATTTTAGAAGAATTGATGGATGAACTTCAGAGATTTTTGAAGTTTCGTTTCAAAGTGAGATATCCACGAAAATGGTGACGTCTACTCTTAATTTTTAAATAATTAACACAAAATACAAATTAATTATTGCTCTTTTTAAAGGATAGTTGGTAAGTTTTGTTGACAAAATGATTACAGTTTGCCTGGATTTTACATTTTAGAGATACTGAACGTTGAATTTCCAAAATGACAATAGCATGTGGAAATGGAACTAATCAATCTGACTCCGTTTCATTTTGCTCTGTGATCTGCAGTGTCATGATGGAAACTTCATTCTCTTTTCACTGCACACATGACATGAACATGAACACCATGCAGTGCTGGATTCTGTTGTCATTGTGTGTGTGACTTCTGCAGGAAGGTTTTTGCCATTCGATCTGCGGCTCTGTCGTTTTCCGCCTGTTTTGGCCGAGCGTCCGGTTAGCGGGACGCCGTCCGGTTAGCGGGACGCCGTCCGGTTAGCGGGACACCATCCGGTTAGCGGGACGGGACGCTGTCCGGTGTTGCAGTTCACTCTGCGCTGACCTTGGCAGTCTGGACAGGTTTCATCCTGACAGACAGCATCTGACTCTCATTAATAGTTTCTTTGTTCTGGTGTGATGGACGCACCGGTGATACACTGTGGCACCCACTCTGACAGGAGCTTCACTCTCGTTCTCTCTCTCCTTCTGTCTCTTTCCCATTCTCTCTCTCTGTCTGTCTTTTTCATTCTCTCTCTCTCTCTTTCCCTTTTTCTCTCTCTCTCTGTCTTTTTCATTCTCTCTCTCTCTCTTTCCCTTTCTCTCTCTGTCTCTGTCTTTTTCATTCTCTCTCTCTGTCTCTTTCCCTTTCTCTCTCTGTCTGTCTAGTTTATTCTCTCTCTCTTTCCCTTTCTCTCTCTCTGTCTTTTTCATTCATTCTCTCTGTCTTTTTCATTCATTCTCTCTCTCTCTCTCTCTTTCCCTGTCTCTCTCTGTCTTTTTCATTCTCTCTCTGTCTTTTTCATTCTTTCTCTCTCTCTCTTTCCCTTTCTCACTCTCCCTCTCTGTCTTTTTCATTCTCTCTCTGTCTTTTTCATTCATTCTCTCTCTCTCTCTCTCTCTCCCTTTCTCTCTCTGTCTTTTTCATTCTCTCTCTCTGTCTTTTTCATTCTTTCTCTCTCTGTCTCTTTCCCTTTCTCACTCTTCCTCTCTGTCTTTTTCATTCTCTCTCTCCCTGCCCGTCTCTCTGCCTGTCTCTTTTCCTCTCTCTCTCTCTCTCTCTCTCTCTCTCTCCCTGTCTCTTTCCCTTTCTCTCTCTCTCTCTCTCTCTGTCCCCGGCTTTATTGGCATTACAACAGTTATGTGTTGCCAAAACATTCGGTGAGATCATAGGTCAATATAACTACATATAATACAATCATCATTGTAATATTTTAGTATATAGAGAACACACATACATACATACAATCTTTATATATATTATATTTATCATATTTTTGAGTTTTTGTTCCAGAGATGGCAGATAAATCTGCCATCAACATTTGGAATTTATTGAAATTTATTTTTCGGACATTTAAATAAGAAATGTATGTGTGTTTCTGTCTTGTTTAAATCACATTGTCTTCACAGCCTCTGGTCTTTTGGTGCCTGCCTCTCTCTATCTAAACATTATGATCTGATCATCTGAGTTCTTCTTTCTTTAAAATTCTTGATTTTAAGGTCGCTTGCCAATTGAAACTTTCAAAATTTAGTAGCGAGTAGCACTTCAGCTTGTTTTGATTTTTCTATTCCATATCTCCAATTTTCAATGTGTCTATTTTTCAATGTGGTGCCAAGCTGTTTTGTTTTTGATGGCGGGTTTTTTGTGGACAGGGCACCTCTCTTTCTCTCTGCCTTTTTCATTCTCTCTCTCTTTACTCCGATATCTATCCACCTCACTATATGCACCCTCGCTTCTCATATATTTATTATTCTCTGTATTGTTTCAGGCTGTTATTAAGAACTCACTGTCGTTCTTTTCACTTTTTTCTCCCTCTCTTCTTCTCTCTCCCACTCTCTGTATGTCTGTCTCTCTCTCTCTCCATCTCTCTCTCCATCTCGTTCTCTCTCCTCAGAGACAGCCTCTCTCTATCTACCCACCACCCTTCTTCTCTTTCTTCTCTTTTGTTCTCCATATTTTTTGGGCCCATTACTGCGAGGTTTTCCACTGAGCTATTTCAGGCACACGACTGTTTTCTCCCCATATTTAGAAACAGTGTTTTCTGGATCACTTTATTCGAGCCTTGTAAATTCTCCAAAGCTGTGCAGTTACCAGATGGTACGATGTGCAGAGTGGGTGATGTAAGCCTGAAGCCGCGATGACAAGCCAGCTTGTTAAAAACGAGTGGGAAAGTCTTTTTTTCTGTGGATATTTGAAGTGGTAATGATGAAGGAATGTGGCTAAATATAACATGCTGTGTGTGAATGTATGTGATGTTTGGAAGGCGACTTTCACACTGTCGTAATCTACAGATGAAGACTGATCTATGTGTTAGAGTGACCGCCCTGTAACTGAAACACCACGGGTTCGATCCCCACAACACCTGATGTGTCTACGAACCATCAACCACATGCAATAAACTCAGTGATTTTAGCAAGACGCTGAACCCCAACCTGTCCCTCTGGATGAGAGTAGGGCTGAACGATTTTGAAAAAATATCTAATTGCGATTATTTTGACTGATATTGCAATTGCGATATGATTTGCGATATTAGAGGGAATGATAATTTTTACATCATTACTCTCATTTTCATTGAAAAACGTATTAAAATGATTATGGTGTGATTTTTGCGGGGATCTGTACCAAACAAAGATGTTTTCTTAAGTCTGTAGAATATGATGTGTAGGCCAGGACATCTCTGCAGCACCACAATATTTCATTTAAAATGGTATTTTGACACACATTTTGCCTAGGCCATATTGCGATTTCGATTTTGCTGTGAACTGTGTTTGACTGTAAATCACCACTGACAAGATTTGTGAAATTATGTGTTTCTAATTCTAATCTCACAGTCTACATGCAGTTTCTCTTAAAACATACAGTATATCTGAGTAACAAAGTCAACAATCACATACTTTTTTCCAAAGGTATCTGCAATCTGATTACTGTCTACAGTTCCATAACATGTAATTTATTTTTATGTATACTTAAGATATTTTTTTACATTATCCAATGCGAGTCACATATGATGGCTACATACTGGCTCTTGTTGGGATCAAACATGATATTCAGGTACAGAACAGACTCATTGACCATTAGTCTGCTCTGAATGCTATTCCAGAAGCAAACACACAAGTTAATACACTGCTGTAAGGCTATTGGACAGTGTTACAGAAAGTCTAATCCAGATGCAAGCTGGGAAAATATGCAGCAGGCTATATAATGTTTCTGACTCACACCTATGGCACTGTGATGGACATGCAGGGTCTTGATAGCTTGGTAACATTTACATACTGCTGGAGTTGGGTGTGATTTCAGTCTATAATCACACCATGTTAAACAGACTTACACATGTGCCGTAATGTAATAATCATGAACTTTATTTGTGTTTTAAAACAGAGTTACAGAGTGCAGCAGGGTTACAGTAAAACAATAAGGGCAAATAAACTCTATAGAAGTTAATACAACTTATATAAAACTTCTTTTTAAGAAGCCATTTAAAAGATTTACAAGCATTTGAATTGGAGGCAATATGAATTATCACAGTGTTTCATGTCTCTGAGGGCCACTACAGGTCTTTGCATTGTGGAACATTGGATGTGTAAATTTAGTGATATCTACAGTCTACAGTCTGTAGTATGCAGTGTAATTATAGTCTGGCACGCTGTCTTTACATTCATGTCCCTTCACCATATGTGTCAGTATGTGCTGTGTAACTATATTAGTCGTCTATAGAGTATATATATCCTGACTCTCTGGACTGATTAATTTCTCTCATGGGTTCCAGGCAGAAAGCTTTAAAACCCGGCTGTACTGTAAAGACAGCATGACACTCCTCACTGCCAGTTCCTTATTGACTGTTAGTTGCTTAATGATCCTGGATGTGGGGCTCATTCTACTGGAGCACCCATTGTAAATAATTGTATAATTAACCTAGTTTAACAACTAAATGAAAAGATTTACATAAAGGTTAAAAAACCTTTGTAAGTGCCAAGTATTTCAGATGGTTTACTTGTTCTGCAGTTTGTGCATAACAAACAAACAAACAAACAAACAAACAAACAGACAAATTGCTCTGGATAAGCACATCACCTAAAAGCCTAAACTGTAAAATGGAAATGCAATGGCACAAAGTTTTCAGTTCTGCCTCTGTTTTATCAGATGCTAAACCTCCTACATGACAAGGTTAATCATGTAAAAGTACTGACATCTTTATTTTGCAAATACCGCCTCCAAAAATATCCATCTGAAACAGAAAACTATAAGAACTCAGTCAAGCTTCTTGCTTGGAGCTCAGAGGTATCAGCGCAACAACTAGCAGCTTAATGTTATAGTGAACCTGGTCGCAGGATGAAAACATAAACTTCTCATCTGGGTCCAAGGCAGAAAAAGATTTAAAGATTTACAATATTGCTGCCTTCAAATGCTCCTCATGAGCTCGTCTGAGTTCTGAAGTCATAAGCATGACATGTCGCACATTCAGGTGCTTAATAATAATAAAACAGACCCTGTACTGTGCAGCAACAGAATTAAGTGAAAATGTGGCATGTAATTAATGTTTTGATTAATTTATCTGACAATACCTGAAGTCAGCAGTTTTTCAGTCAAGTCATGCCTCTTTTTCTGCATAAAGTACCCATGAAGCACCAGGAGGACAGGCTTCTTGCTGGTCTTTGAAGTGACCAGCATATCCTTGCATATTTATATTTTTCCATAGGAATATGCAAAAATATGAATTAATTACATAGTATGTCAAACAATATCATATAATGATGAAATACTTCTCTTTTACCATCAGATGTTGACATGTCTGACATGTTCTCCAACACCTAAACATCACATCTTAGCAACACAGGTATCACAGAAAATTTCCACTTTCCAAATCCTATTTATCTCTTTGTCGGGTCTTTCATGTGTGTTCAACTCATAATTTTGATATTTCCGACAGCACCTGAACTCAGCAGTTTTTCAGTCAAGTCATGCCTCTTTTTCTGCATAAACTACCCATGAAGCACCAGCAGGACAGGCTTACTGCTCGTCTTGTTTGGGCAGGCCTGCAGCCCATGTGAGTCAGACCCAGAAGAGGCGGAGCCGGCTGGATCCACCTGCCTCCCTGCAGGCTGGATGTTAGCTGGTTTTACAAGAATCACTCACTAACGAATTTCATATCTGTGTGTTGTTTATGTCTGTTCTCCTTTTGGATATGGATCTGCTGCCGTGTTTAGCGTTAGTGAAGAGAACCATGCATCTGCAGGAAAAAGAGTTTTTGGTTTTAAACTGAGGTGCAGCAGAGTTTGCTGATCTGACAATTTTCCCTGCTGAATCAGCATTTATGATCCCGTCATGGGTGAGTTCTTTCTTCTTCGTCTTCATGTACCTTTTTAGGAAAACAGAACTATATTAAATGCTATGTGTAGAGGCACAATACTATGATGGATATTATGTCCAAATAATATCCATATTACAGTAACCTGTATCTATAATATAGTAGCTGTAGAGGCTCAGCAATACAGAACTACAAAATGACTTTTTTTATGTGCATTGAGTTATAATTTGGCTCACAGTCTAGACTTCTGTTAGAGTCAAATGTAAGATTTTGATCTAGAGCGGGGAGTTTTGAGCTTGTGTGGAGCGAGTCATATTTAATTTAAAACTCAATTCTGCTCAGTGGAGTATGGCGGGATTGGCACAGGTGAGTCATATCAATAACCTGATCCACGATTAATCAATTCAGCAGTGGGTGCTTAAGGTGAGGAAAAATCAGTAGTCAGAAAAGTCAAAATTCTGCATCTCATTCTGATTCCCACTTCTTTCCCTTTTTAAGTAAAGTAGGTTTTGGTTCCCTCAACTCCTACACATTCTTCATTTCAAATCATCCATTCACTTATTCTTTCATTCATTCATTCATTCATTCATTCATTACAGCTGAGGCAGTATGTGAAGATTTGTGGACATAATGTAATCCCTACTCAGAGAGAATAGGTGCTTTCATTGTTTCCAGTGCTTCAGTAGGTCTAATGCATTGCAGCAGCAGTCAGTGAAGCACACTGTACAGTAGGATCAAAACACAAGGTGAGAAATGGCGCCCATCCAGAGAATGTGCCTTTATTGTTTGTGGATAAAGTGTTGAGCGGAGCCTTGCCCTGAAGGCAGCGCTCTGCTCTGACATTCAGGAGAACACGTCCTTCTGGATTTCACAATAAATTAATATGCTTGCTAGAAATATGGAAGCACAGTGGGAAATTAACACCAGCCGCCCGTCAAATGCTTTTAAATTTTGGTTTTAAATTGCTGGTGATTAAGCTTGTCTTCTCCACCACCCAGTAGAGTAACCAAGCGTCATGTGGAGGCCCTGTCCTAAAAAAGTTAGTTCTTGTCCAACAGAGGCTTTGCAGCTGCATCACAAACCTCCAAGCAGCCTGTCTGACCTCATGGAGGTCCACTGGAGAACAGGTTGTGTTCAAATATGGCTAAATATATAACAAGGCTAGAAAAGACTGTAGTGGTGCAGGTGTAGATTAATGAAGTAATGTTATAAGTAAAAGTGAATATTCTGATGAAGTAGCCTAGATTTGTTTCTGAATTTAGGTTAGTGTGACATAGGAAACAGTCTTTAGCCCTGACCCTTTGGTCATTGTCTCTACTCCAAAACTCTGAGCTCAGTTAACCAGAACAAACAGTTGGCTTTTGGATTTGTTAGCTACAGCTAACAACCTGACAAGCTAATTTAGCAAAGCAACTGATCGTTAGCATGTGACCACATCAAGCCACAACTAACGCTATAGCTTCTACTAGATATGTTGTGCAAGTTCAAGTTCAAGTTCAATAACTTTATTTGTCCCAGGTGGGGCAATTGGTTATGCAGCAGTGGGACGCATACATTTAGCACACATAAAACACAGGGCACATAAATACAACACTAGACCAAAAAACATAAATACACAGTACAACAAACTCAATTAAAAGGATACAACATTATGCAAATAACTACCTTTTCGTCCTAGAGTTTAGGAGGGAGATGGCAGAGGGTATAAAGGAGTGTTTGTATCTGTTTGTTTTAGCTAGTGGAAGTCTGAGGAGATGGCAGAAACTGAAACTGTTGATGTAAAGGATGGAAACAGACAGGATGGATTCTGCTTTTTTATATAACTGTTTGTTGTAAAGATCAGGATGTCATGAATCAAAATGTCAAATCAGATGTGTTAACAACAAGACAGTGATGGTTAGCTGACCAGATACTATGGCTAGCTAGCTAACAAGCTGACATTATCTAAACACTAAATCAATCAGATGGATCAGTGATGAAATGATCACTTTCCAGTCAAAAACAGAACAGAAATGAACCGTCTGTTCAATTCTGTTTAGATGGCCAAACTGTATATTTTGAAATGCATCAGCTGTTCAGCTGTTGCCAAAAGCTGAGGCTCTCCAATATGGCTGCCAGTGGGTGTGTTCACCTGAAAGCCGTCTATTCTATGAAAAATAAATGAAAATATCTACGATCTACTTTTTGGAGGTGGTAGTTGAAGACTTGTCTTATAAATTGTCACTATTTGTGTTTCATATTGTTAACCTCGTGCTTCTTTTCCAATTATCGACGTAGCAGGGATTCACGTTCAGCAGCCTACAGCTGCTAAGTGTAGAACCCTGTTTAAAGGTCAGTGGTTGCCGTGAGCAAGCGGGGGTTGTTTAAAATAATTTGCACCTTGGCAAACTCACAAGTGTGTCACAGCTCTGGTTTCCACTTCCTCTGGACTCGCCAATCAGGAACTCTTAAATCTCAAATCACTTATCATGGTTTGAAGATCGATGATCAGGAGTGTAACATCCAGACGTAACACAGCTCAGAGGGTCGACATGTCACTGCAGAAAACCGACACCTCCCCTCCCCCGATATCTTTGTTTGTCATATCAGATTCGTCTTTATTAGTCGTCTGAGTCCGTCGGAGGGACTTTTTATGATTAAGATTAGACTGTGAGTGAACTCAATCCAAGGGCGGCCTGCTGCTAAACAGATTACTGAGGAAACTAGTCTGTAAACCGTCCCAGAACCTAGAAACACAGACAGACAGGAGTTGAACTGGAGCTCAACATGCAGGAAAAAGGACCTCTAGCCTCTTGCTAACAATGCAGTGAACTGGGAGATTGATGGATCAAGAGTTCAGCTGGAACTTAGTTAAAGTATTCAAGATCTATGGCTAAGAAACCACAAGACGAACTATAAAATATCAATGATAAGAAACAGTGGAATCCATCGCTGTTGTCGGGTAAAAACCCTCAAAACTGGTGCTGTTTCTGTTTTTTTCTTACTTGAATTGAAGTTTTACATTGGTTGTTCATGTGCTGAGCGAAATTGATGAGCATCTGGTACCTCTTAATTTAAACGTACACCTGCGCATTTTATGAGGAAATTAAAAATAAGAATTCCTGGAAAACCTACTGGTTGGAGATACTGTACGTGGTTTTCGTCTGACGACAGCGACACATGGAGAGTTTTAACACGGCCTATCAGACATGTGAGTGGAGTCAGGAAGTCGGCCTTATGAGGACAACGGAGATTCAGGACTGGATTATATGTGAGACTCTTCACACTGTCGCTGACCTGAATGACTTTATAGAGATTTACGATGGTGAGTGGTGGCTGTGTTGCTGACCAAGCCTTTTAGTATTAAACTGGACTGTCTGAATAAGGCTGAAACTGCTCTGTAGCCTCTATAATATTCTCTATTCTCTAATATAATATCATCTGCAAATATCCAGCAATATTATGCTTATAGTCTAAGATCACAGTCCTACATTCTTCTTAATGTTCCCAGAAGCAGAACTGTTTTGGTGATTTTATTTTGGCATTTGATTATTTTGCATCCCGGTCCTGGAACAATCTCCAGTCGAAGCTCCAGCTCGACCGTTTTATTCCCCTAAATCAGTTCAAACAAATTAATTCACAGTTTTATGCAAGATGTGTGCAATACAGTAGATGTATTTTATACTGTATTGTATGTTTTATTGTGTAACCCCCTGCTGCCATTTCTTGGCCAGGTCTCCCTTGGAAAAGAGATTTTGAATCTCAGTGGGACTTCCTGGTAAAAGGCTAAATAAATAAATACAATTACAATTTACAATTTACAATTTCACATTTGGCAGACGCTTTTATCCAAAGCGACTTACACATGAGAGTTGCATACAACACAAGCAAGTTTCTAGATAGGAGAGAACAACGAGAGTAAGTGCTATAGAGCTAAGTTCTGGTCCAACAGGACACAGGTGCTACGAGGGAGTGCTACAAGGCAGTGCTATGAGGTAATGCATAGAGTGCATCAAATTTTTTTATTTTTTATGAAAGGAGGTATTCACTAAAGAGCTGGGTCTTTAGCCTTTTTTAATACATATATATATACTTATAATACAAATATATATATATACTTATATATATACTTATAATACATATATATATACTTATAATACAAATATATATATATACTTATATATATACTTATAATACATATATATATACTTATAATACAAATATATATATATACTTATATATATACTTATAATACAAATATATACAATTTATAAGTATGATGCATTCATTTAGATTTATTGCATATTTATCTCCAGAATATCCTATTCTTTACTGCTGTATTGACCCAATTTTCCGTCGGGCATCGACAAAATTCAAATGATTGATACTAAACTTTTATTTATCCAGGGAAAACTGTTGAGTACTATGCATGCTCTTTTTCAGCAACACCCTGCTTTACATTCATACAGTTATGCACTGCCCAGTACAATGGTTGGTTCTGTGTTTTGTTCACAGCCAAATTTGAATGATCGACCTTTAAAGCCCGCCTCTCTCGACTCCCTCCAGAGCGTGTTGGAACCATACTCTCTCTCTGTGGAGTTACTGTCTCTGCCTCTCTACCTGTCCAGACAACACACACACTGAATACTTCTGTTGGTGCATATTATCCTGCAAGGTTTTCACAACTGTTTGACCAATCCCTTGGGTGTCAGCTACTGTAATATCTCACTTTAATTATCGTTGTTATAGATGCCTAGCTAATTTCAGAATGTGTGTACAAACCGGTAAGACCACCTGTTGTTTACATGAATTACACTGACAAGGTGAAACCTTATTGGTTTTACTGGTTAAATCCATTTAATTTGAAGGCCTTCAGCTGATTCTCAACCAAAGTAATGATGAGTGAGCAGGTAGAGGCTTGCTCAAAGATGCTTTGACAGGACACACACTGGCTGTTGCAGGGACCAAACCTGTGACTTTTTATGTATGGGAAAGTCTCTTAAACCACCTGGCCCCCTGCCACCTGCCACTTTGTGCAAGCAATATGTATGCAAATATAATATCAACTTGACACCCTGTGTTTGTCTTCCTTCAACAGTGGAGCAGGAGCAGATTCAGAAGCGGACCTTCACCAACTGGGTCAACGCTCAGCTGGCAAAGGTGAGCTGTGGCTCTGACCTTTCACCTCACTACTATGGGTTGCTTATAATGTTGACAATTTTAGCTAATTGAAGTCTAATCCAGTTGCACTGGATAAGAGCATCAGGTAAATGTCTAAAATTTACATGTAACATGTAAAAAGATTTGTACAAGTTCAAGTTATTTCTCCAGCCCTTCATCACAAGCCTGTCTCAAAGTTCTGTCTCAGAGAATGAGCCTAACTAGATCTAACTGATCACCAATCAATCACAGAACAGATTGACGTCACACAAACTTAAGGATGCAGAACAAAGCACAAGACACACAATAGCAGGTTTTAGCAAGACATAGCAGCCTACCTACTCTACATATCCTTACCTCCCACCAGCCTTAGACCCTTGAAGCATACAAGGACAAAACTCCCAAGAAACTTTATTAGGAAAAAATGGAATTGACAAACCCTTCCTCTTCCTCGGAGGCTGGAGGTGTCCGACTTAAAACCAAAGGAACACAGGAACACAACAGTAAACAACTTCTGTAAATCTGTCAATAGTCAACATAGGGACAATTTGTTCTAGCTCATTAGAACTTTATATCAGCATAAAGAAGACACTGTTTCTTCAGTATGTGTTATTTGTTGTATTTTTATCTATACTCCTGTTATGGCCCAGTTTCCCCTCAGGGATCAATAAAGCTCATCTTATCTCATCTTATCTTGATGTAGTATAATAATATAATTTCCATCCTCAAACCTCAATGAATTCAGCTGTATACAAAATGGGGATAAGCAAGAATTATAGGGGCAAAATACGATGGATCAACAGCTGTGCTCACATGCACACCAATATTCCATTAATATTGGGTTAGTTAGGTGTTTCATTTATGCCTAAAATATGTTGAAACTTTATTGATCAGTGTGGGGAAATCGGGTCATAAAAATGTCTTGTAATGAAGATATACTGTACATATGCATTGTTGGTAAAATTCATCATAAAGGCTCAATTATGGCTGAAATTCAATATTTCACCATTCAATATTTTAGTAGTTCATCATTCAATATTTTCACATTCAATATCTTTAAAATATGGAGGATCCATTCTGCAAAACTTTCAACTAACATTAACTACTATTCTTTAAAATGGACCATCATTTGTTTAATTTAGTGTTATCAATCATTTAATTAGAGTAGATAGTGGAGTTTTTTTTTTCCATATGATGGATATTATCGTTTTTCAGTGGAATCATATCATGATGATTTGGTGATTTTGGGATATTGTGACACAGAATTTTTCGGTCTAAATTGATGATAACAAGCAAATTTTATTTAAAAACTCAAAAGTAGGGATATTGGTAGCCATATTGTGATATATATCAATATAAAAAAAAATCTTTATGATAATCGTGATATTGATTTCAACCATATTGCCCAGCCTTAATTTATGGTAAATCCAATACTTTCTGTGTAACAATGGGTGGAGACAATTGTCACTGTTTAATACCAAGCACCTGGCTGCTTTTTTGGATGTGCACACACTTATCATTCTGTGGCAGTGGTGGAAGAAGTATTCAGATCTTTGACTTAAGTAAAAGTAGCAATACCACAGTGTAAAAATACTTTGTTACAAGTAAAAGTCCTGCATTCAAAATCTTACTTAAGTCAAAGTACAAAAGTATTAGCATCAAAATATACTTAAAGTAGCAAAAGTAAAAATAGTCATTATGCAGAATGCCCCATTTCAGAATCATATATATCATGTTATTGGGCTATAATTATTGATGCATTAATGTGTTCATCACTTTAATGTTGCAGCTGGTAAAGGTGGAGCTAATTTTAATTACTTTATATACTGCTGGGTAGCTTAACTTATAAAAATATATCATAATTTATTAGTTGATTTATAATTTGTATTAATAATATAAATCTGCAAAGTAACTAGTAACTAAAGCTGTCAAATAAATGTAGTGGAGTAAAAAGTACAATATTTCCCTCTGAAATGTAGTGGAGTAGAAGTATAAAGTAGCATGAAATGGAAATACTCAAGTAAAGTACAAGTACCTCTAAATTGTACTTAAGTAAAGTACTTGAGTAAATGTAGTTAGTTACTTTCCACCACTGTTCTGTGGTAAATCTGATAACTGCAGCATGAGGCCATGTGGAGACGTGATGCAGTGGATCAGTGTTTTTATTCTGGAGCTCCACCTTCACAATGAGCCAATGTGAGCGGGAGTGGAAAGTCTCATGGTGGAGGTCAGCTGTGAATGTGACAGTGGAGGAAGGGGGGGGTGTGTGTGTAAATATAGCCTTCAGGAGCAAGGTTCACACACACAGACAGACAGCAACAGACGGCTCCCCCCCCCCCTCCACCCATCCACCATAGTGTCAGTGTCAGGCTGTGTTGGGCTCAGCTGTGGATCCACATCGCCTGGACACTCTGCCAGTAAACTGAATGGTGGAGATAATTGTTAATCGGGGGGGGGGGGGGGGGGGGGGCTGTTCACATTAGAGCTCGCATTGCAACAGAAACTCATGTTCCATGTGAAGGGTTTCTGCTGTGCTATACAGAGCATCCATATTTTGTAGGATCATAACTAGGTGAAATTCATCAGTCAGTATTTCTCTAGGCAAGTCAAGGCAAGGCAATTTTATTTATATAGCACCATTCAGACACAAGGCAATTCAAAGTGCTTTACAAGGGCATAGAAATACATTGAAAATAGGACATTAAGATGACATTAAGATTGCATTTAAAGGACATTAAAAGCAAGAAGACAAAAAGACATTAAAATTGCATTTAAAAGACAATAAAAACAAAAACAAGCAAATAAATAGTTAAAGATTAAAAATAAGTTACGTATTTAATTTATTGGAAAGCCGCAGTAAACAATAATGTTTTAAGCCCTGATTTAAATGAGCTGACAGTTTTAGCAGACCTCAGGTATTCAGGAAGCTTGTTCCACAGGTGGGGAGCATAGAAACTAAAAGCTGCTTCACCTTGCTTGGTTTTGATCCTGGGAACACTGAGTGAACCTGTCCCAGATGACCCGAGGGGTCTGGGTGCTTCATAACGTATGAGCAAATCATAAATGTATTTGGGCCCGAGACCATTTATTGCTTTATAGACTAGTACTAGGATTTTAAAGTCTATCCTTTGACACACAGGAAGCCAGTGCAGTGATTTGAGGACCGGTGTAATGTGCTCCGTTTTGTGCTCTAGTCACTATTTTGTAAGCAAAGGTCTTAAAGGGGCAATAAGTAAGAAATTGCCCCTAGCACAAAATGATATATCTGCGAGGGGTTGACTGGGTTGTTAATCCATACCAATGACTCAGTTATTACTTGGCCAGCTGCCGAGATTTCTGCCGTTCAAAACTCATTTTCTGGCCTGTTTTGCATATAGAAACCAGACCTGAGAGTAATAAAATATTATGAGTACCATAAATTTTACAGGAGAGAGTTTGAAAGTCAATATTTGCATACTTTTCTATGGCTGCCAACTCACCTGAATTGATCTGAACTGTCCTGATGTGGTAAAAAAAAAAACTCCTCCCATCTGGCACGCCACACAGGTTAAAACAAACGCTGAGAAGCTTTTGAATAAAAGTGATTTGATCCACATCTGCACAGGAAAGTTAAACAGGGAAAGACAGATTTAATCGAACTGCATCATGCCTATTTGAGTCCATGTAGTCATAGAAAGGCACACACACACACACACACACACACACACACACACACACGCGCACACACACACACACACACACACACACGCACACACACACACACAACCCCATGATAGGCTGGGAGGGTATTAGGAGATATGGCACCCTCAGTCTTGCACATTGTGCCCCTCAGTTTTTTTCATAGTGCTTGAAGTTTATGTCTCATTTATCTGTGCTTGTGTGATTGTGTGTGTGTGTGTGTGTGTGTGTGTGTGTGTGTGTGTGTGTGTGCTTGCCCGAACAGAGGAGGCCGCCATGTAGGGTTCTGGACCTGTTCAGTGATTTCCGTGACGGCTCCAAACTGCTGGACCTGCTGGAGGTGATGAGTGGCCAGCGCATGGTGAGTCTCACCTCAGCTTAAACCCTTCACATGGTCTCTACTGACGCCAGGCTGGGAAATTAACACCAGACACCAGCCAAGGACTGGTAAAGGTTTTTGGCGTCAGTCCCTCAGAATCAAAGAGCGAGGGCTTCTTTCTAGAGCCGCCATTTTGCACCAAGAGACGTTCAACAATCATACAGGGAGAAATCCATCGTAGAAGAGGAGAGAGACCGATTTCTCCACCCACAGGAGCAGGAGAGAGACCAGAATGCACTGCAGCAGAGAGACAGGTTGGGGTTTGCAAAGGAAGGGGGCGTGGCTCTCACTTTCTCTCAACTGGAAAAACTCTCACTAAAAGTCATTCTGGGAAATGTCGGAAATCAACTAACTGCAGAAGAAGTAGGTGAGGCAGGTTGAGGGAAAGAAAGTAAATTACAACTTTTCATCACAAAATATGATTGATATATGACAATTGAACATAACAGATGTGTGATGATATAAAACAGTGTCAGTGGAGAATTTGAATGTCCCATGGTGGTCTAAATGCCGTTTCAGAGGCTTTTCCACCCTCACAAGAAGAAAATGCTGGTACAAAACACTGAATCCTTGTTCTTTTTGTCATAAAAATGGTCAGATTGGCAGGTTCAATCCAAAAATATCAGTATCAGCCTTCAAAAACCCCATATCAGCCAATCCCTCGACTCCACTACCTAAAACTACCTTCACATGCTGCAGCAAGTCTGAGCCACCCCTTAGATGAAAACATAGGTGTGGAATTGATGTTTTTCTTTTTTTAATCTGTCCTTCTCCATCTGTAATGTTATCATATGCGTGACTAAATAAACTAAAACTCAATGACAGGCAGGTGCAGCAGCAATGAAAGGTGAATAGGGCGTGGGTCCAAATTTCTGATGTAAACAACATTGTCAAGATGCTGTTCATTCCAACCCGCTGGCCTAATAATTAATATTGTTTTCTGATGCATGAAACAGCCGCTACCGTAGTATAATCAGTCATGTGGAACTATGACTGTGATTTGATGCTGCTGCCATAAATCTAAATTCCAATCCTTATAAATGAATTAATAAAGAATGGTTGATAGTAATGCATGACAGCACGTATAACCAGATTTGTGACATTGAAATAGAGTCTTTTGCTGAAATAAAACAAAGATTGTGATGATGTAATGTTTTGCAGCAGTTCGTCTTTATGTTGTTTTGTTTTACCCGGCTTCTTATTTAATGCTGCATGACTGATGAGGCTGGTTTCCTTTTGCAGAGTCGGGAGAGAGGCAGAGGGATGTTTCAGCACAGGAGCAACATTGAGAAAGCCCTGTCCTTTTTAAAGAAGAAATCGGTAAGGGACACTTTGCGTTGTATATGTGAGAATGTACTGTATGCTCAGTTGATGGCCATGGTCTCTGTCTGTTCAATAAACATGATATCTCAGACATGTGCGGTCTGATTTTGACAAAACTTAAGACCGAATGAGGGCGCTATGATTAGAAGTCATAATTTGAAACTCAAATGTGATGTCTCAGAAAACACTGGGTCAATTTTCAGGGGTGTTCTCACTGATTTGGGGGCCCTGGGCAAAGGCAAGCATGGGGCCCCCTGAATTCCAGCTCTCACCCATTTCGAATCCATCCATTCTATACATTTACACATTATTTCTAACATTTACTTGCCCTCAGTGGAGCGAATGTTTGCTACACTAGAGCCGGCTGAGCCTGGAGGCAGGGGGAATGTTGCTAGCAGCAAACACTAGCAGCAGTTGATCTTTGATGAAAAACGCTGTCAACAAAGCTTTTATTTTCCTCTGTCTTGGGTAGCTTTGATTCATTTTTTTTAACCTCAATTGCGGCAACTGCTACAGTAGCAAGGAAAGTCAAGTGGCAATATCACACTATAAGTGAAGTGGAATAATTGACTATAGCCTGACACAACGCCTTTCAAAAAGTACATTTCTCTTAAATTTCTGACAATTTTTCTTACATTACTTACAAATTACACTGATTGGCCTAATGATGGCGCTATAATTAAAGGTCAAAAGTTCAAACTTTGAACTGCTGCACCACTGGTCTGATTTTGATGAAAGTTGGAGGGATAAGGCATCTGGTTATTGATTGGCCCAAAGGATGCTGCATCGTTTGTGTTTACTTGTTTTCTGGAAGTTTTTCTTCTAAGTTTTCTATATAAGAAGAATCCTGTTTCCCTGCTTCTCCACAGATCAGACTAGTCAACATAAACATTCCTGACATCATCGATGGGAAACCATCCATCATCCTGGGCCTCATATGGACAATCATTCTACAGTATCATGTGAGTTTATTATGTTTTCTTATCATAGCTTTCTTTCTTTCTTATGTTTTTTTGTGACCTTGTGTCACAGATCACACCTGAAACAGAAAGCTTGCTCTTAGTGTGTCCCTGGTCCAAATAATGACGTTTGAACTGAAAAGATTTTCATACTGGACAGGTGAAGTCTTGTTGTAGTTTTTATAGAAAAGCAATGCAGCCAGAAGATATAAAAGTGAATGCAGGCCATGTTTTCTTGTTCTGGACTTCTTGTTCACGTTTCCATGGATATGTTTTTTTCCCATTGAAATGCTCTCCAAGTCATACCTAACTCCTGAAAAATCTTATTGGAGATATGAGGTGTTTGTCTGCCAGCAGTGATAATGGCTGTCAGATAAAAATTTAATATCGTCATTTTCTGCACAACATTGATTTTGAATAGGTTTTCCTGGCACCCAAGGGTCAGGGTTGACAAGGTTTTCATGCAACAGCAGCTTTTTAAATGTAAATGCCTGAACTGTAAAACCTGAAGTGTGCGTCTGTGGTGTTGTCAGATCGAGGAGCTGGCCAGCAGCCTGTCCTTCAGCTCCCGCCAGTCGTCCATGGAGTCTCTGGCCAGCCTGGACTCTCGCTCCACGCTGTCGAGCCGCTCGGCCAGCAGCAGCCCGGTCCCTCCCAGAGGCTCTCCGCTGCACAACCGCTTCAGGGTCTCCGCCAAGAAGGCCCTCCTGCTCTGGGTCCGGGAGCAGTGCCACAAGTAAGCCCCCGGGGCCGACAGAAACACAGAGAAATGTGTCCTGTTACAGATGGGGTTAGGCTGATGTATCGGTTCGCCGAAGCGCTGAGAAACTAATTGATGCAAGTTTTCTGTTGTGGGTCCGACTCTGTGATGTAAGCAGTGATATATCCTCATGCGGGAACCTCTGGGCCGGTCTCAGGTCTGGGCTAAAGACCAAAAAAGTGACCAGGCCTTTCCTGTCTGGGCCGCAGGATTATTTAGAACACTTTAAAATCACTTCTTAAAACACATTTCTATAGACAGGCTTTAGTGGAGTTCATTTTGTTTCATACCGATTGTATATAAATACAAAAGAAACATGGTTATGAAGGATGAAAATGGGCAAATTTGCCCGTTTTCATCCTTTATAACCATGTTTGAATTTTATCTAATATATATATATATATATATATTTTTTTTTTATATTACTGGCTTGTAGTTATTATTGTTGTATTTTTCTGTAAAGCTGCTGATAGCTGTTTTGAAAAGTGTTACACAAACAAAATTTATAATAGTATTATATTATTAGTATTTATAATAGTAATAGTATTAGTCGTTAGTAGTAGCAGTAGCAGTAGCAGTACTAGCAGCAATAGTAGTAGCACCAGTAGTAGTAGGAGCAGCAGTACTAGTAGTAGTAGTAGTAGTAGTAGCAGTAGTAGTAGTAGTTGAAGTAGTAGTAGTAGTAGTAGTAGTAGTAGTAGTAGTAGTAGTACTAGTAATAGTATTAGCAGCAGTAGTTGTAGTAGTAGCAGTAGTAGTAATAGTACTAGCAGCAGTAGTAGTAGTAGTAGCAGTAGTAGTAGTGTTAGTAGTAATAGTACTAGCAGCAGTAGTAGTAGTAGTATCAGTGGTAGTAGTAGTAGTAGTATCAGTACTAGTGGTAGTAGTATAGTAGCAGTAGTAGTAGTATTAGTAGTAGTGTTAATATTGTTATATTATACTGATCTGAACTCCATCTCCCTCTTCAGAGCTGGCTGCACACTGAATGTGAAAGACTTCAAGTCCAGCTGGAGGAGTGGAGTTGTGTTCCTGGCGGTGCTGTACGCCCTGCGGCCCGACCTGGTGGATCTGTCCAAGGCCAGGACCAGAACCAACAGGCAGAACCTTGAGGAGGCCTTCCGCACCGCCGAGAGAGAGCTGAGGATCCCCCGGCTGCTGGAGCCTGACGGTACGGAGCCGAGCCGCCGCCCCCGCCTGCTCAGGACGGGGTTTGTGTCAGTGTAGGACTGTCCAGACCAGGATCACTTTTATAGCCAAGAAAAACAGCGTACAGGACTTTGTCTCTGTAATGCTGTTGGAGAGGCATTTTGAAATGGTAATCAGGAAGATAATATTTTTAAAATTTGGTGTGATGCTTCTCCTTTTGATCCAAACAAACCTCTGTTGTTGTTGCTGCTGCTGGTGTCGTGCCAACATTTTTTTTATCCTTTAAAAATACTTTTCCCCTGGTGGTGTGTTTCTGCCTTGATTTCACACCAGAGAAGAAAGTAACAAAGTCATTTTGATTTTTGTGGATGTTTTCCTATCGCGGGCTCTTCAAATGGTAAAACAACATTTAGAAAACTTTTCACAAGATTACAAGGAATGAAAGTAGCCTACAGAAAGTAATCTACCTGGTTGCCTAGTAATGCATGAGTATCATCTTACTATCTCAACCCACAAAGAAGTCAGCCATAAATCTGTTTACTTAAGCATGTTTCCCCTGTGATAATTTCCTTGTGCAGTGGCAAAACAAGAACACACACAGAATAGTATGTTAGAGTTTCAACTACTTAGTTTCACAGCTCATACTGACACACACCACCTAGCCAGCTGTACTTTTTTGGTTCAAGAATCTCTCTTTTCCATATTTTGACATTGTTTCCTTGGTCTGCTGATGTCCACAGGCTTGATTTCATCTTGTTATTGAATTGGTGAAGTGCAGAAACTTATGTTACATGGTAGCTATGAACCACTTCTTTAGTTATTATCAATATTACAATATCAATGAACTTGATAACCTATTCCAAGGTTGCATCATGGGTATTTTTAAAATACATTTTTGCACTACAATCAATCAATGACTGAAGTAGTGAGGAGGAGAAGTGTATGGCAGGCGGGTCTGCTTTGATCATCAGTGGGAATCCTAGTGGCAGATATTCCCACAGTCCGCTGTGGTATAGAGCTACTGAAAGTGTGTCAAACTACATCAATAGGTATTGTAGATCTAAAAGTTAAAACTGAATTTAAAAGAAATACTGCAAGTGGTTTTCTAACTGCAATATCTGTCAAAATAACTCCAGTAGGATATTCAGTATATATCAGTATTGTGTATATCAGTGTGCGGTTAGCCCGGCCCACTGTTGGACGTTTCGTGCTGTAGCAGTGGCAGTGTGTCCGAAACAGAATCAGAAAGTACATTTTATAAAATATAATAGATGAGATTTATCCAAGTAGAATTAAAAGCTGTAATCGCTGCCAAAGGTGTTTCTGCAAAGTACTGACTCACAAGGTTGAATACATGAGATATTAGAGCATTTCTGTTTCAATAAATTAACAAAATTCCCCCCCAAAAAAATTTAAATTTAATCCATTTTGACGCAGGCTAGCCACATGTCGCACTTGCTCTGATTTATCGATCTATCTTTCCTTCATCTTTTTGCACTATTTGCCCCTGGTTAGTCTGGACTGAAGTGCTTTCCTCAGCCTGGAGTGTTTCCCACCACGCCTGTTGGTCAGTAGAGACACCAAACACTCCATGCCGATTACTTTCTCATGACCCCAAATATGATTCATCCAATTTTTCCTCACTGTCGTTCTTCACTGGCACCGACCGATGTGAGTCTGGCGCCATGTGAATCTGTGTGAGTCTGAGCAGAGCGCGGCCGGCTGTTGTGACTGTGCGGTACCCAGCATGCCTCAGGGCGAGGGGGATGACGGTCGGACGGTCTGCTGACTCGCTCGCTGGTTGTTTGTTTCAATTTTATATGAAGCCCTCGCTTGTTTGGCCTTGTCGTGCCTGTTAGCCTGTCAGTTTATTGCCAGATTTCATCAGTTTTGAGCCTGAAATGGTTCAGAGAAAGCAGTTAAACTTTCACTCCTCAGCCTCCAATATCAACCCTCTTATCTAGTCTAATTGAAGAGCTGATGAGCTTGATGTGTCAGTGTTTTTGACCTGAAGTCTTGGCAGTGGTTTTGTAGTGTGAGACTGATCATGGAGGACTGTGATCTGGATGCAGATGTGGACGTCCGGGACCCTGATGAGAAGTCCATCATGACCTACGTGGCTCAGTTCCTGCAGTACTCCAAAGACCTGCCAGTGCCAGAGGAAGACATGCAGGTCTGTATCTCATTCTTTGCCTTACTCATTTTCAGTTTGATACCAATATCAAGTGCAATATCTAAAAATTCAATACTACTACAAAACCACGGTAAACAAGAACAACCACTCTTGACTTTGAAGCAACGTTTGCAAGGCGGTATTGATGTCAGTTTGGCTCCTGACACCAGTTTGCCAACCAGTTTAGATGGACTGGGATCCAGTTGAAGACATGGTGGACTGTTTGACGGTGTTGCCATGTTTTCAGCTGTTTGAAGCCTTCTTCCTTCTTCAATCAATAACTTTATTGTCCCTGATGGGAAAAATGGGAAGACCATCAAAACAACATAGATGAAAATAACACTACTAATAATCCAATCTGTGCTTTTACACAGGTTACACTGAAATTAAATTACAGCTTGCAGAAAATGTTTGGTGAAAATATTGAATGTTTGTAAAATTCAATATTGAGTTCAATCTTGTGTAACGGTGTTGAAGTTGTATTGAAATTTTTGCTATTGTGTCTCTTTGTTTTTCACCAACTATGTTGCACTGCATTTATCCTTCCCTTACTTAAATATCTTTCCGCTAAAATATTCTGTTTTGCTTGGGATTTCTTTCCTCCTCTCCTCTCCTCTCCTCTCTTCTCCTTTCCTCTAATCTCCTCTCCTCTCCTCTCCTCCTCTCCTCTCCTCTCCTCTCCTCTTCTCTCCTCTTTTCCTCCCAGACGCAATACCTGACTCCTCCTAAAAGTCTTTCTCCTGTCAACCTGCCTATTCACTACACTCCTGCTATTTCTGCCTCACCTCTGCGACAGGTATCCCCCCCCCCCACCCATACACACACACACACACACACACACACACCCCACCCCACCCCAACCTTCATCCCAATGACCTTCCTTCCTACCTGTGTGTTGAGAGACATCCATTCATCTTTGGATCCACTGAGTCAGATTTATTACTAACACACAGGCTTCATTCCAAATTCTGATACCCACCATTTTGACTTTAACAAAATAATTATTGATGTGAGAGTACAAATCACCATGAAATACTAATGTTATTAGTTACTGGACGTCAGGACTTTTGTACAAATGTAACATTTTAGAGGATTGGATAGAGCTGGGAATTTCAGGTAATACATTTTTCTCAAACAATAAATAAGTAAATAAGTAAGTTGGTAAATTAATGAATAATGAATGAATAAACAGATAGATAGATAAACAAACAAATTAACACATAAATAAATGCATAAAAAAATAAGCAAATAAATGAAACCATTCATATTCACCTGTATTATACACAGTATATAATAACCTTTATAGACCACTTCATCAAAACGGTGTTACAAGACAAATACAAATATAAGCAATAAATAATAACATGAAATGTGAAAATTTGACCAAAGTCCATATGATTTCCTGACTTTTGTCTGAAATCTGCTTCATCAGTGCCACAGCAGCCTGTCATTAGTTTGTGGTTTCAGAAGAAGAACAGCAGTGATGGTTAGTGGTTGTCAGCAGCGTCGTACGCCGTAAATCAGCCTCATCAAACCTTTGTACCAACCGTAAACAAGTTTAGATTTTATTGCTGACAATTATATCTCTTAAAGGCATGCCAGGAAACTTGTTTAGCAAGACGGCAGTGCATCTGCTTTAAAAAAAAAAATCATTCAGTTGCTCAAAGCCAAGATTACCTTCAAATCACATGGTGGTTCAAAACAGGACTGATCATGCTGTTTCGGACTAGTTTGTCCTGTTTTCTGGGCGCAAATCCAAAGCCGCAGGAGGGTGTATTCCCCCGCCTGCCTCCCAACACGAGAATGAGGCGCAGAGCGGCTGAGCAGCACTGAGATCTGCTGGTATCAACTGTCAAGTCATGCCAGATCCGTCACGGCGGACACAGACCCGTCAGCTCAGGTTTCTGACAAGGCTTCAGGACGTACAGATGTAGCCGTCGTAGAAATCTGAGTTTTTAATACTCCTGCTGCTGCACCCCCACGAGGAATTTTTGTAATAATCCTGCAGTACTTATGTAGGATCGGATGCAGACAGGTGTTAGAGTCTGGAAAACCTTCTGGAAAGGTTTTGTTCTAACATGAGATGTCAGCCCATCTGCAAAAAGGGACACTCTTACGTAATGCACAAAATCAAAACAAATGATCGTTTTTAAAGGTAACAGGCAACTGAAGCCTTCACACTATTACACACTGCATTCTTTATGTTTTAGAGGCAGTGAATGATGCAACATTTTGGAAATGGACTCCTAAAAAGGTGTAATTAACCTTAAAACTCTGGCGTTTCCAGTTTGAGGAGAGTTCCCCAGTTCTCCTGGGTGCAGATACACAAGATGGCTGAGTCACTGGAAGTTCAATAAAAACCTTGTATGAACTTGAACTTCTTTCTGCCAGTTTGATCACATGCAGTGTTCCCACACATGAAAAATCAGGGAGTTTTAAAAAGGTACTTTCCTGGAGAAGTTAGGAAAAATTATAAAAAGAAGAAAAGTTTGGGAAATATCATGCAAGTTCTTGTTTTTCTTGAATATTGTCAGATGGCCCCGCTCCCTGTTGGAGGAAAATCTTGTTGGTTGCTGATTGTTTTTTGTTGAAACTAATGCTTAAAGTTAGTGTAGTTTATGGTTACTTTTTAATTCAGTCTTATTAAAAGTTGGTCATGGAAATTTGAAAAGGAATCATGGAGAGGTCGTGGAAAAGTTTTGGGAAAGTGTGTGAACTCTGCATGTGACTGAGAGACTACAGCTGTCATCATAACAACACATTTAGTATCTTCATAGTTTTTACACAGGTTCATTCACCCCTGTCTGTGTGTGTGTGTGTGTGTGTGTGTGTGTGTGTGTGTGTGTGTGTGTCTCTGTGTGTGTGTGTTCTCTGGTCAGGCCCACCTGCTCCAGCCCAGATCAGATCAAATCACATCAGCTTCTTATGATATAGCTGAGCCAACCAGAGCTGCAGCGGTAAACATCTACAAACTTCTTAAGGCTCTCTCCTTAAGGCTTCTGCCCTACTCTAATAAAGCTAAAAAAAAACACATCTAAACCAAACCTAGAGTTTATAACCCGGGCCGCAAAATTGACCCTGACAAATTATTAACCAAACCTGGATAAGAGTAATAGCTTGGACCAAAAACCTGAACCTGAACAACTAAACCGCTATTTTTCACTTTATTTTTAAGTATTTCAGAGTATTTCACTTACATCATTTTCAGCTGTGTTCTTGAATTTGAACCCAAACCCAAATTCAAGCAAATATGTGGGAAATTTGTCTCTAACCCCATCATGATCAAATTAGAAACACTAAACCCTTCACTGTCTTACAGTGGATAGTTGAAATCCTCAGAGAGGTTTAGACAATTTCCCACTACCAAAGGGAAATGATTTCCACACTGAGCACCAAGCATCATCAGGTTTCTGATCCAGAAGAGAAGGGAAGAAGCTGATGATTTCATTTTCAGTTCAATTTAGATTCTCTTTTCCAGTTCCAGTCTTCTTTTTCGTTGTTTTTTTCTTTTGCGGTGAGATGTTTTTATAAACCCTTTGTGGTTTCTTAACCTCACCTGCATACTTTCATGTTTATCTTCCCTCTTCTTCCTGTGTTTTATCCTTTACATGCGCAAAAAAATCCAAATTTAACTAAACGCTAAACTAAACAAGACTTCACCTGCATCGCCCATCCTGACTAACCCCGAAAAAATAATAATTTAACGTCTTTTAATAAAATAAAAGTTTGATGAATGAATGAGATTGAAGCAATGAATAAATGAATGAATAAGTGAACGAATGAACACTGCAGCCTTGAATTTTGCCGCTCGTCTTCAGACAATAACTCTGTTCTCTACATTCTGCGTTGCTAGGCGACACCCAATCAGAAGGCGCAGGAGGTGACATGCTGGCTGGCGCAGGCCTACGAGGAGCTGCTGGAGGGCTGGGACTCCACCGAGGGAGAGAGCTACGCAGAGAGATACCATGTACGACTCCAGCTAGCTGCCATGAAAATATTTTGTATTAAAACACTCTTTAAAGGTGCCATGTGTAGCATTTTTAAACATCAGTATGTCACTGCCAAATTAATTGTGATACCTTGGTATGTTTACCATAAACAAATGAGACCATGGTGGATGATTGACAGCCTCTATCTCACACCTGTGGTCCTGTTAGAGTTGATGTTTCTCAAAATGAAGACATTTCCAAAAGCTGATGCAAAGAGGATGTTTGGACAGTGAACAGGGCTCTCTTTCTGTTTTGTGCCATAAAGCAACCAGCACTTTTCCCGCCAAATTCAACCTGGTGTAGAAAATGGAAAATTGTATTATTTGTTTATGGTAAATACTAATTTGATGATGATTTATTGATGTTAAAAACAATTTTTTTTTTTTTTTGTCCTGCAGGTGTTTCAGACCTTTGTGGTGTCCTTTAACGAGCAGCGGCGCCCCGTCATGCCGCTGTTGACGGCGATGAAACGAACCCAGAAACTGAGCGAGGAGCAGCGGGCGCTTAGAGAGGCATGGGACGCCCTCGCCGAAAAGGTCGGTCCCACTCAAATCTGTGGTTCCTTCAGACCACAGATTTGGTCTCACTTTATTTTTTTGGTAACACTTTGCAATAAGGGTCACTAAGTTAAGGGTTAGTTAATGCTTAACGAGGGTTAGTTAATGCTTAATAAGGGTTAGTTAGTGCTTAATAAGCATTAACTAACCCTTAATTAACAGTTAACTAATGTGTAATTTACTAATGGTGTTCATGTTAACAAAGGTATTAATTTATACATTATTTAATAGTTTATAAAGATGACTATTAAATAATGTAATAATAAATTAATACCTTAGTTAACATGAACACCATTAGTAAATGATTACCAGACACATTAGTTAACTGTTAATTAAGGGTTAGTTAATGCTTATTAAGCATTAACTTAGTGACCCTTATTGTAAAGTGTTACCATTTTTTTTAATCTTTAATTCACTTTGATGGTAAACCCATCAGATAATACCGATAAATCCATCTTCAATCATGTATGTATGTCTATATGTATGTACGTATTAAGGTTAGACAGATATATCGGGCCGATTGATCTTTTATTACATATTGAATATTGGCCTGTCATGTCGTCCACCTCTGATGTGATGGAGGTTCCTCCCTGATCACAGCTACAGAAAAACAAACCTGACAAACCTGACAAACCTGAATTTTCTTTACACATTTTATTATTTGTTTAATTCTTCAATAATGTTTTTTTTTTTTGTAAATTAATTCTCCATTTAAAGGCAGTAATGTTGCAAACGCAAAAATAATAATTTCATTAGTCCGACTTTCAATGCCGGGGAGTTTTAGTGTCCCATGATGCTCTAAAGGCTTTTTTTCAGAGGCTTTTCCACCCTGACAAGAATACAATTCTAGGGGGAAACACAAAATCCTTTACATCTTTTGGGATGAAAATGGTAAAATTCTGAAAATTTATATCAGCACAAAATATTGGCCATCAGCAGCTTCAATCCAAAAATATCGGCATCGTCCAACAAAACCCCATATCAGTCGAACCCTAGTATGTACGTACAGTATCTATCTGTCAATCTACGTCTCCGTCTTTCTACATCTATCTATCTATCTATCTATCTATCTATCTATCTATCTATCTATCTATCTATCTATCTATCTCTCTCTCTCTCTATCTATCTCTATATCTATCTATCTATCTATCTATCTATCTCTCTCTCTCTATCTATCTATCTATCTATCTATCTATCTATCTATCTATCTATCTATCTATCTGCCTACAAATCTCTCCATTCATCTACCCCTCTCTCTCTCTCTCTATCTATCTATCTATCTATCTACATACAAATCTCTCCATTCATCTACCCCGCTCTCTCTCTCTCTCTCTCTCCCTCCCTCTCTCTCTGTTTGTCCAGCTGCGTGAATACAAGGTGGAGCTGGATATGAGTCTCCCGGCCCCCCTGGACTCGGTGGCCCGCTGGCTGCTGCGGGCGGAGGGGGCGCTGGCCGAGGAGGAGGGCGACCCGCAGGACCACGGCCGGGCCGCCGACAACGCCAGAGAGAAACAGGAGCTGCTGAAGGTGACCGGTCACTTCAGTCAGGCCTTAACTCACTCACTTTAATCACAGTAAATAGGATAATGCGTCTACACTACCAGTCAAAAGTCTGGACCCACCTGATTGAATGTACTATATAAGGCTCATGCTGAAATGCTTGAAATTCGTTTCTTAGACAAATATAAATAGTGAAGTTGATCCGATGTATGAATTTCTTTCCAAAGCCTTTGCCTTTCCATCAAGGCAAAAGGCGGATACTTTAAAGAATCTAAAATATAAGATAGTTTGGATTTGTTTAACACTTTTTTGGTCGCTGCATAATTCCATTTGTGTTATTTCATAGTTTTGATATCTTTACTGTTATTCTAAAATGTGGAAAATAGTAAAAAAAATAATGAAAAATGTGTGTGTCCAAACTTTTGACTGGCAGTGTACATCCTTTTATTTTATTTATTTTTATTTATCCTTTATTTAACCAGGAAGGTCCCATTGAGATACAGGATCTCTTCTTCCAATGAGTCCTGGTCAAGATGGTTTCACATAAAAAAAAAAAAAACAGTTTCACATAAAAAAAAAAACAATCTTACATGGTAGAACACATATAATACATAAAAGCTACACAAGGGAAAAAGTAAGGGAAGAGAAGCATACAGGCCATACCATCGATATCCATAACACAGTCCATCTTAAGTCAAGGTTATATAAAACAGAAACATTTTGCCTTCAGGGCAGTTTGTAAAAGACCTTTAAAGGTATTCAAAGAAGGGAGTGCTTCTAAGGTAATGGTATTTTGCAACTCATTCCATGCCCAAGGTGCATAAAAGGAGAAAGGGTTTTTAACAAGCTCTGAGTGCACCCTGGGGACATTTAGAAGACTCTGATTAGTAGATCTAGTGTTATAGTTGCTGGTATGATAGGATAAAAGGCTGGAGATATAAGTAGGTAGTTTTCCTAGCAATGTCATGACAGTAAATAGCAATGTGTATTTTTCTCCTCTGGTATAGAGAGGACCATCCTAGGGATTCATATAAAATGCAATGGTGAGCGCGTGAGCTTGCACTTGTTACAAAGCGTAATGCAGCGTGATATGCAGAATCCATTTTTTTTTAAGTAGGGGTGAAGTTGCATGCATGTAAATCACCATACACCATAATCTAATACAGTTAGAAATGAGCTTTGCACAATTTTCTTTCTGGCTTCAAATGGAAATCCTTTCAATTTCCAGGCTAGTTTCGACACCTCACCTATCCTACCTAATATTCCAATATTACTCAGGATACTGAAGTATTCCACACTCTTAACAAAAAGGGTTCCATGCTGTACCACTGAATGGTTCTTCATGTATGAGCGACAGCACTGCACTTCATCTAATGGTGCTGTAAACAACCTTTCAGAACATATGAAATGTTCCAAACCAGCAGGATTAAGGAACTTTTTCAGAACCACACTGGGTTCTTTATTATGATTTATCAGGTTTCTGTTTGAACCAATCAGAGGGTTCTTTATGGTTCCATATAGAACCACTACACTAACCAGAGAACCAGAGAGGAACCCTCCTGTTTCTACTGAGAACATATAAGTCAAAATGCCATGTCTTCTTTACAGTAGCAGGGATAAGTTTGTATCATTTGTTTAGTAGAAACTCAAATATTATGGATAATATTTGGATTTCATTCAATAGTGACATATGATAGCTGGAATATCCCAATATTATCCAGGATACTACTACTACTGTTACTGCTACTATGACTACTAATGCTGCTGTACAGGAAGGCATAAAAACAAGAATAGTAAAGTACATAATGAGGAAGTAAAAACAAGAACTAGAAGCAAGAGAAACCACATCATAAGAAGAATAAATCGATGCGTAAAATGAAATCAGATACAAGAAAACATAAGAAACATCACAAGATTGAAAATGGGCAAGATCAAAAACTCTTTAGTAAATGATTTATCAGATGACACTGACTGGGCAGGAGGTTCCACATTAAGGATGGAAAAACCCCTATCCAGAATAATCACCTTATTTGAGTATACTATTCATTTATTTCAATGAAGATATTTGTGATCTGGATATGAAGATGTCTTTGTGCACTCATTCAGCGTTACTATAATCTGGATATCCTTGCTTTTTTTTGTAAGGTGTTGAAATATGGACTGCCATGGATGGAAAACATGATATTTTTGATTGATATTGAAATGTAAATGTGCATGTAAGGTTTGCCTGGAGGAGATGCCCCAGCAGGTGAAGACCTTCCAGATGTTCCAGAACCTGGATGAGTACGGAAACATGCTGGTTCCCACGGACAAGATGGAAGAGATGAAGAGGAGGTGAGGCTGCTGGCTTTCTGCCTGCTTCCCCTCTACGGACCTGATGGTCTGGGTCAATAACAGTGAACAGTCCAAATGTGCAGTCTTTGAATTGATCATTTGCAGCTATATGCAGTGGTGGAAAGGGTACTAGAATCTCCTAATCATGTAGAGGTACTGTTATTTTGCTGATATTGTACTTAAGTAAAACTAAAACTACCGTCGTAAAAATCTACTTCAGTAAAAGTAAAAAGTGTCTCCTTTAAAATGTCCTCAGAGTAAAAGTTACTTAGTTACTTTTTTAGAACAGCGAACGTTGTTAGCTGTGATCTTTTCCATGTGATTCTAAAAGGAGCGAGGACAGAGTTCAAACTAGATTCTTTTAACTGCAAACATTAGAAATTGCAAAATAAAGTTGGTAGGACAGTTTTTGATTTGCAGACGGAGGTTCAGTTCCAGAAACTAAAACCAGAAAAGCAAAATGAGCCTCGAGCTGCAGAGCTTTTCACACGGGGGGGTTATTATTATAGTGGTATTTTAGGAATGTTGATTATGAAACATGACATTTGCGATATCCAGGAGCAGTGTCATTTATAACATGATACATATGATTACGTTTCATGTTGTTCAACTCAGAGTTCAACAAGAAATTTGTTGTCTTGATTTCTTTTGAGTTAAATATTTTTATAAGCTCTTTGTTACTTCATCTCACCTGCACAATTTCAGTTTTTTGCTGTGTTTTTTTCATTTATACGTGCAAATATAAACCTTTTTGCAGTCCTCAGGTTTATTTGTCTGTGTCATCATCTTCCCACGCTCATCTTCAACAGGTTTACCAGTGTGAGAGTGACTGCTAAGTACCATGGGATCAAGCTGGAGTACCGGGAGCACCGCCACACAGTGCTGGATCTGCTGGGGCAGATCAGGACCAAGCTGCGGGTCTGGAAGAGGCCCTACCTGTCCCAAGAGGCCGTCAGGGTGCTGCTGCAGGAGTGGCATGTACGTAGTCTTCGTTCAAAATCGACATCTTAGAAAAGCACTGTGGCTTGATTAGGGCTGGGTATCGAGAACCAGTTCCAATTTAGCTCCAAATTGCCCAGTTCACCAGAATCGATAAGCCACCGCACTAACGATACTAGCAACAACCTTCTGACCCTTTCGGTGTGCTGTCAATCACAAACAATGACACCCAAATTTCCCCAAGGGGATCAATAAAGTGCATCTGTATCCTTATCCTTAATTTGACTGCTCCCCCTCATGTCCATAGAACATACAGTGAGTTAGGTAGCACAGCTTTGGCAACTGTCTACAGAACAACAGAAGTTGGTGGAAACTGTTTCTTTAGAGTTCCTAAAACCACCAAAAAAAAAAAAGACTTAAGAATAAAATTCTCTAAACAGCATAATCCAAGTGTTCTGAAGCCATATGGTTGCACAGTGGGTCCAAAAGTCCAATATTTAACTCATTATTTCCACACTTTAGTCAAGTTCCAAACTGCCTAATTCACTGGAATTGATAAGCCACCGCACTAACGATAGGCTACCTCTTACTGAGCATTAAGAATGTATAACAGTTGGATGCTTCTGGAGTAACGTCGCAAAAACCTTTTGACCCTTTCGGTATGCTGTCAATCACAAACAATGATGTAATTTGACTGCTCACCCTCATGTCAGTGGAAACACCGGTGAAGTTTGTATGTCTATAGAACATACAGTGAGTTAGGTAGCACAGCTGTGGCAACTTTCTACAGAACAACAGAAGTCGCTGGAAACTGTTTCTTTAGAGTTCCAAAAACCACAAAAAAAAAAGACTAAAGATTAAAATTCTCTAAACAGCATAATCCAAGTGTTCTGAAGCCAAACGATTGCACTGTGGGTCCAAAAGTCCAATATTTACCTCATTATCTCCACACTTCAGTCACAACAGTAGCAAGATGCTGCCTTCAAACGCCGTCAGAAATATTGTAATTATGGGTAGAATGCGCTTGAATGACCCAATAAATACAGTGGTAAATATTTTGTTTTGTTCAGTGATGTTGACCTCCAATTACTTAAGTTTTTTCACTTGCTCTTTGACATGCCAAATGTGCCTTACCTGTTTTGAAAAGTAATTATGAGACAAAAGTAGCTCCACACAGCAATGCCTTTCTTGAATAATAAAGCAAAGTTAAATGGCATTAAAGCTGTATGTAGTCTTTTACCCCTGACAAACGGATCAATCAGAAGAATCGAAAATGGCACGGGAATTCGCATTATGGTAGCCTAATGGTTAGAGAAGCAGGCGTAAGACCAGGAGGTTGCTAGTTTGAATCCCCAGATCAGCTGGGAAAATGAATGAGTAATGCTCTCTCCTTGAACAACTAGCATCAAGTTACCCTTGAGCAAGGCACTTAACCTCCAATTCAGTAGAGCTGCTCAGTGGCCGACAGTAGAAGACTGTTGTTCTGTGTACAACCAGGCGTGAATGTGTCTAAAGCTGGCAGTAGACTTGCAATGAATGCGAAATCAGAGTCGAAGGCCTCATTGCCTCATTCAAATGTGTGTGTATACTCACTGTGCTTTGTATTTTACATTTACTAAACACAAGATGTTAGCTGGAGATGTAAACAGAGACAATCCACTGGAAAAGGAAATGGAGATGTTATCTCACAAGGCAACACGACCACTCACGTGTTATTTGGTGACTGATGTGCGATAATTCAACTAGTTCAGCCAGCAAGCCTGTGCAAACTGGATTTCTGTTTGTGCAAAACAGCAGAATTTTGTTTCCACAACAAGTATACTGGCAGCCTAACTGTATGAATGTGAGGATGATCATTTTTTCCGATCTAAATTTTAGTGTGCTGAGACTCTGACTCTACTGTTCTCCATACTGTTTTTCTTTACACACAGGAGCTGGTAAATAAGCAGGAGCTCCCTTCTCTGTTGGAAGCAGCCCTTCATAAGCTGAAACAGGTTTCTGGGAAATATGAAAGCAAATCTGCCCTTGGTGAGTGTACTGGGACTCTAGATGGATTAAATTCCCTCCATCTGACTCTTCTTCCACCTTAACTAATTGATTCAGAGATCAATAGGAAGCTCACTCTTTTTTTACCTTTACCTGAATGAACAGACTTAACAGACTTGATACATTTGTTGGCTGTTTGTAGCTTGATTGACACCTTGCCTAGGTGTCTTCATACTGTGTAAATCAACATAATGGAAAAATGTGAATGGATAGATAGATAGATCATGCAAATTCATTGATTGATTGATTGACTGACTGAGTTACTGACTGAGCACCTGGCTGCTCCTCAGCTGCAGACTACAACCATGTGAGTCGGCAGGTGAGGGAGCTGGAGGAGGAGACCGCCGTGGTTCTGGAGGGAGTCACCGCAGCCAAGAGCACCATGGGAAGGGTGCTGTCCGCCTGGGACTCCTACAGCGACTGCCTCAGCTCCCTGCAGGCCTGGCTGGAGCAGGGATCTGCAACACACACACATGGCCAGAGAGCAGAGGTATAAACACACAGAGAGGGGAGGGAAGAGAGAGAGATGGGTGAAGAGATGGCAGAAATATTCTCATTGTTTGAGTTAAACCTCAATGGGTTGAGCCAAAGAAACACAGTCAGTTTTTTGGAGTGCATGTTAGCTAACTGGCAAACTTGAATGGAAAGAAGGAACTCTGGTCAAAATATGTTTAAAAATATAAATGACTGACTTTTTCATTCTTTTTCATTCATTCATGACCATGGCATTCATGATGTTGGAAGGTTCAGCAGCTAGCTAAGTAGCTTACCTAGATAGCTAACTTAATGACTAGATTAAATTTTTTCAGTTAGTAGCAGAGTGCTAGGCTTCATAATATTAGCTTCCTCCTCTCTTACCGCTTGTCTTTTCACTCTAAATTAAAATCTAATGGTAGGTTTTCACAGGCATCATTTCACGCAAGGGATCACACTGCTTTCCAGTATTGGACGCTTGATAGGTGTGCTTCGATATTGGTTCCTTGCTGCACCTGATTGGACAAACGCTGTCACTCAAACTGGAAAAACATGGCGGCTCGTTTGCAAACTTTCTCTTATATTATGAAAAAAGTTCACCGAAATGTGTTCCTGAAAACATTTGAGGCTAGAAATAAGTCGTGCAGTTGCTGAATCTGTGTTCATTTTAGATCGACAACAGTTAGTTTAAGAGTTTGTACGTGAGTTTCGTGAGTTTCCAGAGGCGGCGAGTCGCACTGGACGCCCCTGATTTGCATAAAGTAGCCTAGACCTCAACTTTATGCAAATGTAGAGCAGCCAACGGGACTCCCCGTCTCTCGAAACGCACCGCGGCGCTACCATAATGCATTGCACGGCTGCTTACATAGGAAATGAATGGGAAGCGTAGAAATCACGGATCCTGTGGAAACGTACCATTAGGTTACTTAGGAAATTTTTGGTTCTTTGGCTCCGCCCATTGAGGTTGAACTCAACCAATCAGATTATTTCTGGCTCCAGAGCAACTCTGCCATCGGGAAATGGTTGTTAAACTAAAACTCTTAATCTGTGAGCACGTATCACAAACAATAGTGAGATAACACACACTCACAGACACACTCATCCCTCCACACACACCAAACTATTCCTCATCTCTTTTGGTAACACCGTTATACTGATGTTTTTGTGTAGGTGGCGTCAGAGGCCATGGCAGAGTGGGGCTCCCGCCAGGCCCACCTGAACGAGGTGGGGACCTTCCTGATCGAGACGGCGGACCCTCAGACCAGCAGGAGCCTGGCAGAGGAGCTGCGCAGACTCAACATGCACTGGGCCGAGTTCGTCAAGAGAAACACATTTGTAAGTTACAGCATGGGGGGAAACCTGAGGCGCTCTGAGAAGTAGTAGAAACTGATGAGAAATAGTAAATCATGTCATTCAGTTTGCCTGTGGAGATTAAAGTGATAATTGGGGGTTTATTTATTTTAGCAACTTTTTTGTTCATTCCTCATTGCTGTAGTGTTTCTGCACTGCACTTCCCAGAGATCACCTGTCAATCAAACAGTGTGGGCGGAGCTTGGAATTTTGAATTTCTGTTGATGCAGTTTGACTTTCTCTTCTCTCTGTCTGTTCAGCCATGGTGGCTATCGCTGCTCATGCTAACTACCCAGTTCTTCTATAAACCGGAAACGCATCACTTCCTGTGCGGCACAGGATTTTTCCCAGGAAAGAGCTACCAGACACTGGCTGTTTAGAACAGATAATGGAAAAGTTTTCATGAACTGGATATAGGTTGAATCACTGCTGTGTTAGAGCAATCAGTAAATTAGAATAGCAGAAATGACAATTATTTTTTATTTCTGCCTGTGTTGACCTAATGATTTAATTCTATTCTGTTTTATAGTTAGTCACATTGTTAGTGCTTTTTTGTTTTGTTGTGTTTGTCTCACCATGCGTCAGGTTTCTGGAATTTGAAGCTGAGATTCTCTTATTGTTGCAGTCTCACGCCCTCATAATGACAGGCTCCAAGTTTAAATGTGCTGCCCCACCTTTGCTTTTGTGTGTGGAGGCAATTATAAAACGTTTTATAGTGTCTGATTATGATGTATTGTCATGCAGCTTTAATTGATTTCTCAAGTTGTACATCTTCGGGGCTGGGAAGGAGTTATCATTACCTCTAAGACTTATTTTAAGATATGTTCAATTATTCAATCAGACTGTAGTGTTGTGTGTACAGCTGTAGCCACCAGCGATATTTCCTGTACTCCTGTACAAGTATAGGAAATAAGTGTCCATAAAAAGTCAGTATACTCAGGTATTAATCACTCATAGACCAACTTGCACGCATTTGCTTTGTACTCTGGACTGTACATTTGTAAATCTGTAAACTGCAAATCTGTCAATAACCATTGAAATGAACATTTCAATACCATCCATACAGACTATCATTAATGTTATTTTACTTTTATTAATGTCCTTTATCACCTGTTTTTTTTCACCAAGCTCCACTTTTAATTATTACAAACTAAAAAGATAAGGAATTGAAACAAGTCCATGAGTGATTAAGCATGCAGCAAACCTGTAGTTTTTCTGTGTGAAATTCTGTTTTTCTCTGTTATCTTACAGTCCAAACAGGTTTCTGATTGGGCTAACAAGTAAAAACAAGTTTCTGTAATCTATGTGGTTATTGTGCTTCTTCTTGTAACACTGTGTTATCTAACATCTTTACTTGTGCTTGCTCCAGGCCAGTGCGGCTGAGCCCAGCGCTGACGTCCAGTCCAGACCCCAAGACCTCCAGGCTCTGATCAGAGAAGCCACGCTGATCCTCAAGGAGCCTTTGGAGGTGATGGCAGGTCCTCTACGCACCTACAGGAAGAGAATACAGGTGGGACTGATGGATAGATAAATCATTTCTTTCCTTGACACAGAGGAATAGAGTCATAATTCTAGACTTGTATTAACTGAACTTGACTCTTAACTCTAACTCGACTCCAACCGGATAAATATCACATGGACATTTTCAGAGGCTGGGGAAAAAGGCGATATACTGTATAATGTTTACTCTGCACTTTCCAAATTACGTTGTCATATTATAGTATTTTATAGTGTGTTATGTAAAAGGTTATGTACAGCAAGCTGGTCATTATCACACAATAAGCCCCGACTATGAATCAAGACCTCAAAATGAGGCGAGACTCCCTGTATGTTATCCCGCTTATTACATGGTTATTACCAAAGACATTAATCATTTGACATGAAATATTGATTCAAACTGATTTTATTACAAGCAAAAATAATAATTTGGCACAAGTTAATTTGATTAGAAATCAACACAATTAATCAGACGTCTATGAAACAGTGGTGTGTTATTCAGAAATAACAGACATTAGAATGCGATCATTGGCCAGTCAGAAAAGCTGTGTAAAAAAGTACGTTATAGTATATTATGCTGTAGTATTGTAGTATGCGTGTTATGTTGTACACTGTCATGATAGCTTTAATATAAATGATCAGATAGATCTTTGCAGAAATGACATTGTCTTTCTGCCTCTCAGTTCATAATGAGGAAGATAAAGGAAGTGGATCTGGATGCTCTGGATCCGTCCCCAGAATGCTCAGCAGACATGTTACAGAAGCTGAAGCTGGCCATACCTGAGGTAAGGATGACCCCTTCCCTCCTAAACATTTACACAGCTATGTTCATAAGTATTCTACTCTTTCTTTACCTTTTGCTCCAGTGTTTATCACATTTTGTAACTAGATAGAAACTAACAGCTCCCAGTTGTGAATGTGTGTAAATGTGTGAATGCTGCAATAAAAGCAGGCGGGGGGTGTGTGTGTGTGCAAGCAAAAAGGAAACGAGGGGGGTGTCCAAGCAACAAGGAAATGTGGTCTTAATTTTGAGAAACACTAACACTAACAATCCCACTTGCATGACATAGAAGCTATCAATCGCCTCGACCATGGTCTCATTTGTTTACAGTAATTACAGTAATTATACCAACACATCACAACTAATTTAACAATATTTTGATGTAAAAAAAAAAATGAATGAATGAACCATTTTTGATACAATATATCATTGCATATTTGTATATTTGTCCAGGATCTTCTTGCATGAGCCTTGTATTTACAGTTTGTCCTGAGCATGTAATTTTGTGCGTTCATAACCCTCCATGCTCTGTCTGTCCCTAGGTGATGCAGACCCTGTCTGAGGCAGAGCAGGTGTGTGCAGAGCTGCAGCACAGTGTGTCGGGTCTGGACAGCCGCCTGGCTGAGCTGCTGCACTGGGAGACGGAGGCCAGGGAGCTGTACCAGCTGCTGAAGGCTGCAGAGCGACAGCCGCAGCGGGGCCAGGACCCACGAGCCAGGGTAAGATCCAGACAGGCAGGCTGGACTGCTTGCCTTGTCAAGAATAAAATAGAATTGAACAGAAAAGGACAAATCTCCAAGCAACCACAGCTGGCATCATCATATAGGTCCATTGGAGAATTGGTTGTGTGCAAAAAATTGCTAAATAACAAGCAAGCTACAAAAAGAGAGATACCTGAAGAAGATTGTTGTGGTTTGGGTGTAGATTAATCCTATAATGTTCTAAGTAAAAGTGAACAGTCTAAGAAGGTAGATTTGTTTCTATATTTACGTTACGATGACACAGTAAGCTGTCTTGTCTTTAGCCCTCATCTCTACTCCAAAACACTACGAGTTATAGCTTGAAAAGCATCAGCTCAGTTAACCTGAACAAAGAGCTGGTTTTTGGCTTTGTTAGCTAACTAACTAAAAAGCAGGCTAACATGCGCATACTAGCCACTAGCTTCTACTAGATACCCTAGATAAATTCAGTGTGTTTATAATGAGACACAGATCGTTGGCTGACAAGATACTGTGGTTAGCACAGAAATTACCCATGTCTATTCAGTTCTTTTGAGACAGTCATGTTTAGAAACGCAACAAATGCCACTTACCGAAGAGCTGAGGACCTCCAATATGGCCGCCAGAGGGTGCCACCTGAAAGCCCTAGAGTAGAAACTGCACATGTGAAAATGTATCTCTGGCTTCACTGTGGTTAAATTTAAAACAAACAAAACACAATGGATAATAACTTAAGACAAGAAAACCACAGCTAAGCTTCAGTAGATGTGGAAATATGCAATTTCTGGTAGACAGGCAAACATTTGATGAATTTAGAATTTAGAACAAGGTAATAGCTTGCAAAATAAAGGATCACTTGAATACATAAATTGTGACTCCGGTCTTGGCATAGGTAGCTGGATAATGGATCTTTTTAATTTTCCTAAATGCACATAAAGCAACAGCGATGCTGATGAAGCTCTGTGTGAATATGTTTTTTATTGCTGTTTTATTTTCACTTACTGTGTGAAAATTAAAAAGATGGTTTATTAAACACGTCAGCGTACCATCCTCTGGTGCAGTGAACCTTTGGTAAACTGAATTGTCAACCGCCTGTTTTTAGAAAGGAAAGTGTTCATCTTCTGAACTTATAAGACATATCTATAATTGCCACAAAGATGCTATATTAGCCATAGGTAGGCTGGTTTTAGCCAGCGGAAGCTTGGCTGAATTACCATTACCCAGTCACTTAAGTGATAATAATGCACTCCTATGGACCCACCAGTGTAGTAAGGGAATAGTAACTTTCATGGAGAAAATTACAGAAGGGGTTCTTAAACTTTTTCTGTCCAGGATCCTTAATGAAAACTCTCATCCTGGGACCCACACTCATTAAAACATATTTCTTCTCTTATTATGCAGAGACCAACCAGAGGTAGTCCTGTGGCCCATTTTGGGTGTTTATCCACAGTATAAGAAATTATATGGTTTCATTAGGATACTATAATATATAATAGCCTTGGAGAACTTCTTCTGTTGCACAAGATTAAATTATCACTTGTGTTAATTTCCCTGACTGAAATAGGAATGGACGATTGAGGAACCAGTAAATGTAGCCTAATGATTAGAGAAGTAGGCTTCTGACCAGAAGTTAGCCGGTTTGAATACTAGGACTTGCTGGGAAACAAAGTAAAGCTATCCCCTGCCTCAACAACTGCCATCAAGATGCCCTTGAGCAAGGCACTTAATACAACTGCTCCAGTGGAACTGCTCAATCAACCCCCCATGTATATGTTCATGGTCATTTTGTACTATAGGGCAGTAAAAATCGTACTTATTGCCCTTGACTGAAATGACTGAGGAAATGATGCTTATTAAATCCCATTTCCTCCCCCCAGGTCTTGATTTCCCGTGGTCTACAGCTGGAGGGTCAGGTGGTGACGGAGGAGCAGGACCTGCAGGTGATGGTGATGACAGGGCAGAAGAACTCTCCCATCCAGTACCTCCACGCCTCCGCCATGCAGGACCGTGTGCGAGCTGCTGTTGCTCAGTCTCAGGCCAGTAGTCTTTTTTATTAAGGGAGAGGGCAGTCCATTGCGTTTTGCATTTTCCAACAATAGAAAAGCTGAAGGGGACACAAGGTAGGAGAGACACAGGAGAGAAGGTTTTGGGGAAATTGATCATAAGGCAGCAGAGATACATATGGTTCTAGAGGTGGGGGTTCAAATCCTATATCTGGGAAATAGCTGTTAAACTGTACTGATACATCTGCTGATACACCAATCTGGACACATCTTCAGTGATCAATAAAAAACAATGAAACCACTTTTTAGACATTTGAAGTGGCTGGGAAGTTTAATTAAGCACACCTTAATAGTTCAAATATCTGAAACCTGTTTTCCCCAAGCTTAATAGGGAAGATTCATTTTTGTTTTGCTATGGGATAGATTAATATAGTATCTATTTGGTAATGTGTGTGTTTCCTATTCCAGGAAGCAGTAGGTATGCTTAGCAGCCTCGGAGCCAGGAGAGACAGAAGCAGAAGCCCTCCAGAAGAACCTCCTCCACCAAAAATCTTCATCCAAGCTCAGGAAGAGTCGGAGGAGACTCAACAGCGGAGGCTCTCAGACACTCTCTTAGCCACCAGGCAGCCAACTCAGCAGCCCCAGACACAGTCACAAGTTTCCCATCAGTACCAGGAACCCCTTGTGCCAAAGATAGTAGTGCAGGAGTACAGAGAAGAGAAGATGAGTTCTCCTCCATTACCATATTCCTACGCACAAGCTGTGACTCAGACCAGTTCGCAGTCGCCAGAAGGCCAGGCTGAGGCTCAGCCAGAGATCCCAGCTCAGAAACAACCACAGACACAAGCATTGATTCAGCAGCAACAACAGTTGCAGCAAGAACAACTTCAAAGACAGACAGAACTACAGCAGCAACAAGAACAACAGAGACAGAATGAACTTCAGCTACAGCAGCAACAACTCAAGGAACAGCAACTACAAGAAGAAGTGCAACAGCAGGAGCTGATACAGAAACAACAGCAACAACAGCAGCATCAGAGACAGCAACAACAGGTGAAGCAGCAGCAAGAACACCAGCAGCAATATCACGCTCAACAACTTGAGGCAACTAAGAGACAGGTTGAAACACAAGCCAAAGAGACAGTAGGGGCCCAGAAACAGGCTCCACCTCAACAAACAGCTGTACAGAAGCAGCCTCTAAGCCCCCAGGAGCTTCAGATTAGAAAGGCTCAAGCCAAGAAGAACCGTCCCTGGCTCCAGAAAAAGGCCTCAGAACAGGCTACAACTCCAGCTCCTCATCCAGAACAGGATCCCACTCCAGCCCAGGCTCCTACTCCAACCAAGGCTTCTATTCCAGTACAAGCTGCTACACTAACACAGACGCAACCACAGCCAGGAGAAGAAACAGTGACTCCAGTTCAAGTGGTTTCACAGCATACAGGAACTCCAAGGCCCCAACCTGAGGCACGAGCTAAGGCTACAAAACAGCCACAACAACAACAGCAGAAAGAGCAACGAAAACAGCAGCAACAGCAACATCAAAAACAAAAGCAAGAACAACTGCAACAACAACAGCGGAAACAACAAAAACAAGAAAAGCACCAGCAACAACCACAACAAAAACAAAAGCAACAGGAACAGCAACGGGCAGGACAACAACAAGCACAGCAGAAACAACCAGAACAACCACAGCCTACTATGAGACAGGCAGAAGCACATTCAGCCACCAAGGCTAAAACCCAGACTATCACCATGACTCAGCCTCAGCAGCAAACAAAGGCCCAAACTCAACCACAACCCCAAACTATGGTTCCCTCTCAATCTCAGCCAGTGACCCAAGCTCAAGTACAAACCACAAGTCTGTCCCACACTACAATGCATAGTCAGCAGTCATTAGAGACCATGTCCCATGCCAACATGAGCCAAGGTCAATCACAGACACAGGCTCATCCACTGCCTCAGGGCCCCATTAAGACACAGTCATTCAGCCAGCCACAGCCCCAACTGCAGCTGCAGCCTCAAAGTCAGGCTCAGCCTCACACATGGTCCCCAGTCAGACCTCAATCTCCTATGCAGCCACAGGGTCAGCTTCAGGCTCAAGCCCACATCCAAGCTATGGCCCAAGTGCAGACATGGGCTCAAGTCAGATCTTCCTCCCCCATGCAGGCTCATGCCCAGGCCCAGCTGCAGGCTCAAATTCAGCCTCCTGTGCCATCCCACATTCAGCTCCGTAGTCATCCACAGTCATGGGCTCCAGTCAGGCCCCCTTCCCCTATGCCGACCCAGTCCTCCAGTCCTCAGGCCCAGCCTCAAACCCATGTCCAACCAATGGCCCAGCCTCAAACCCATGCCCAACCGATGGACCAGCCTCAAACCCATGCCCAACCAATGGCCCAACCTCAAACCCATGCCCAAGTGATGGCCCAGCCTCAAACTCACACTCAGCCCATGACTCAGCATCAAACCCATGCCCTCCCAATGACCCAGCCTCAAACCCATGCCCAAGTGATGGCCCAGCCTCAAACTCACACTCAGCCCATGACTCAGCATCAAACCCATGCCCTACCAATGACCCAGCCTCAAACCCATGCTCAACCAGTAGCCCAGCCTCAAACTCATGCCCAACATATGACTCCACATCAAACTCATGCCCAATCTATGGCTCAGCCTCACACCCATGCTCAATCTATAGTCCAACCACAAACTCATGCTCAGTCAGTGGTCCAGCATCAAGGCCATATTGTCCAGGGCCAACTGCAGGCTTGGGCTCAAGTCAGAGCCTCATCCCCAATGCCAATCCAGCATCCCCAAGCTACAGTACAGCCTCCTCTTTACCCCCAGGGTTACCCCCAGGCTCAGTCTTCACCCCAGCAATGGGCCCCCAAACAAGAGCCACACAACCAGTCCCTCCCCCAGCAAAGGCATCCCCTTCCCCAAGCGTACACTCAGCATGTGGGTCAAGTTCCACAAGCTCAGGCTTTTCCAGCAGGTCAGGCTCCACAACAATGGCCCCCTGCTGGGCCCCAGCAAGGACCTCAGCAAGGACCTCAGCAAGGGCCCCCTGGGTATCCTCACATGGGGCCACCATACACTCAGTCTCAGATGAAGCCCCAAGCACAAACCCAGCCATGGGCTCAAACACAAGCCCAAATGAGGCCCCAAAGCCCCATGCAACAGCAGCAGCCTCAGATGAGACCTTATAATCTGGCTCATATGCAGACACAACAAGGCCAGGTTCAGCAACAGTCTTGGATTCAGGCACCGCCACAACTCCAGCCTCAGCCTCAGCCTCAGCAATATTCACATGCTCAACATCAGCCCCAAACTCAGCGCCACCCTCAGCCTCATATCCAAGCCCAAGCACCTTCTCAATCACAACCACAACGCCAGGTACATCCTCAGCTTCTTTCACAAGCCCAGCTCCAACCTCAGCTGCAGGCTCATTCCCAATCACACATCCAAGCACAGCCATCTGCCCAAGGAAAGCCCCAGCCCCAGTCTGAGCAGCCTCAGCCCAAGCCTCAGTTTCAACAGCCACCACCACAACCCAAACCTCAAGCTCAGTCACCACCACAACCAGAGGCTCAGTCACCACCACAACCCACGGCTCAGTCACCACCACAATCCAAGGCTCAGTCACCACCACAACCCAAGGCTCAGTCACCACCACAACCCAAGGCTCAGTCACCACCACAACCTGAGGCTCAATCACCACCACAGCCCAACGTTCAGTCACTGCAACAGCCTAAAGCCCAATCAACACTGCAACCCATGGCTCAGTCACCACCACAACCCAAACCTCAGACTCAATCACCACCACAACCCTTGGCTCAGTCACCACCACAACCCATGGCTCAGTCCCAACCACAACCCAAGGCTCAGTCACCACCACAACCAAAACCTCAGGCTCAATCACCACCACAACCCAAACCTCAGGCCCAGTCCCCACCACAACCCTTGGCTCAATCAACACCACAACCCATGGCTCAGTCACCACCACAGCCCAAACCTCAGGCCCAGTCCCTACCACAACCCTTGACTCAGTCACCACCACAACCCATGGCTCAGTCACCACCACAACCCAAGGCTCATGCCCAGTCACCACCACAACCCATGGCTCAGTCCCCACCACAACCCAAACCTCAACAGCCCCAACTCAAGCTCCTCTCCCAGCCTCATGTCCTGCCTCAGTCTCTGTCTGATTCTCCAGAGCTTCGCATCAAACCTCAAGCCCTGGCCCAGGCGCCTCCCCAGGCCTACACAGAGGCCTACGCCAAGGCCCAGGCCCTGGCCAGGAATGGCTTTGAGGAGGCCAAGCACTGCCTACAGGAGCACATCCTGGAAGCCATCAACGTCTTCAAAGACAAATGTATATCAACCGAGCAAGCATCGGTGAAAGAGGTAAACATGATTATTGATCATCATTTCTGCAGTATGATATTCATCTCTAAAATAGTAACTATCCAACTTTAAAGAAATAATCTGCAACATTTGCATATAAATACGTATGTGTTTTGCTATTCTCTATCACTGTTTGATATAACACAGTAGTGATTCAACCCATAGCCAGTTAATGAAAGCTTCTACATTTGCTGTTCTAAATACCTGGTGTCTGGTAGGTCTTGCCCGCGACAAGCAACAGCAGTTTCTTTGTAATAAATGGAAGAATTACCTGGGTAGTTAGCATGAGCAGCAATAGCCACCATGGCTGAACAGACAAAGTGCCACCTACAGGAAAAGATGTCTGGCCACAGTACTGGCCACACTGTTTGATTGACAAGTAATCAACAACAACAACAACACAGATTTTGTGAATTACTCATCCAAACTTTGCTTAAGAGCTGAAGGATCCATAAAATCCATGTAAAGAAAAAGAAAGCATACACACAAGTCAAGAAGGCCATATAGACTCATAGCCCAGCAATGAATGTGAAAATTCCATGGATCTAAATGTACGGATATTTGCTCTCTTTTATTCTGGTATCAGTTGAGCTATTAGAGGATCACTTGATTACATTTCTTGGCACTGTGGCATCCTCAAAAGGGGAGATATTTCTCACAAATTATGCTTAAATAAACATACTATTTTATTTTATTTATTTGAATTTTATCTGATAGGGACGATGCAATTTAACATTCCAATACAGAGCATGAAACTGATGTGCTGCACAGAGAGTTTATAGCTATTGCTAATTTTCAACTCTTGTCCCTAGTTGGGCTTTTACATGTACAGTGTAATTAAAATATACAGCTTTCAGTATCCACAATACACTACAGATATGGAAATACGATAAAATACACGTAGCACAATACACCAATACACATACACCATACACCAATAGTGGCCTAATTTAGAGTACAATTAGCTAAAAATGAGTACAGCTCTGGTTTGCTTTTAGCCAGCACTTAACCTTTGTTGTAAAAGATTTTATATCTGGAATTAATTTGATTTCAGTTGGTAATGTGTTCCAGAGTTGACAGCCCTTTATGGAGAAAGCTGATTGTCCAAATTTAGATCTACGATGTGGTACTCCTTCTCATGTTTCCAATTTCTCTTTCTAACTGAAATAAACTCTTTTACCCAGGAGCCAGTCTGCTCATTAAATCTGTGCCTGTCTCTTCTCCCAGGAGACTCTGAGGACCCTCGACCCAGAGTTACTGGAGGAGTTCCTGAGAGCGGCCGAGGGCATGGAGGCCTTCTGTACCCCCTTCCAGCTCCGAGACATGGAGTTCTTCACCCAGTCTGTCAGGACGCAGTGGGAGGTAGGGCACAATCTCACTGTGTGGGAATTTGAGTTTAGAGATTTTAATTTCTGTTAATAAGGGAATGTTCACACACTTTAATGAGACAAAAATGAACATGTTTGAGCCTTCATCATTTGGAATTCAAGTGTCAATACTTGCTTGTGCATGTCTTGTAAAACATAAGTGTACTAAAACATTTGCAGCATTTTGTGCTTTCGTCAGTGTTTGAATGTCAGTAATTTGATTGTTCATGTCTTGTAAAGCGTTTCTGGAATAAACCTGTTAAGGCATCTTATGTTCTAACATGTCATGCTATTTTATTCGTTTCATTTTATCACCCAGGCCGTGAGAGCTGAAATTTCAGGCTCTTTGCAACAATTACGGTTTGAAGTAACAAGGAAAGACTTTAACACAGCTGCTCTGCAGTGTGAGAAGCACTTAAACTCCAGATTAGCAGGCAAAACACAGGTAGCCAAATTGCTCAAGATAAACTCTTGACGGGTGTGCTTTGGTGGATGGGCAGGCAGCCAGCCTATCAGCTCTGCTTTTCTAACCTTTTTCCCCCTTCTCTTTTGTATGCCTTCGTGGAGATTGTATCAAAGAGACTTGGTAAATGCAATCTTTCATTGTAGTGTCTCAGTTGTTTTAGAGAGTGCTGTTCTTGTTGAAATGTGTATACAATACAGTACAGTATGATGCTATTTATTGTCCTGAAGGTAATTTGGTTTACAAGGCCAGCACAGAACACATAGTAAACATCATACACAATACAGTAAGCAACATATAAAACAAAATTAACAAGCTCAGATGAAATTCTATATAATTAAATGTAAAAAGCAGCAAAACAGACATCACATAGCAAACTAAAGAAGAAAATATAATCTTTTTATTCTTTCTTTCTGTGGGCTGCTGCCATCTGCGGGGGTGGGTTGTGTGTTGCAGAATGTTTGGATTTGCACTGCCATTTAAAGTTTTTCTTTTCACCAAATGTGACAGGGGCATGCATTATATGGTGACAGTAATGGGTAAAATTGAGACAGAAGAAAGAAGAAATGCATGTAATACACTGAAACTGAAAAAGAAATCAGGTTTGAGTTGGCAGTACAAATCCTCTGGAAGTAAATGTAGTTGTAACCATGCCAGTGTGCTGACTGTCTTTGCTCTGTCAACATTAACCAGGCTTGCTTCTCGGCGGAGGGCAGCCTGGCCCAGGCAGGGCAGCACCTCGAGGCCCTGAAAGAGCTGTGTGACACCCTGAGTCCTGAGGACGCCCACCGCCTGGCCCAGGCTCAGCTCCGGGAGTGTGAGAAAAGGCTGGCCGCCATCCAGCGCCAGTTCAGTGGAGACCAAGAGGCACCACCCCCTGTTTCTGGGTGAGGGGAGATGTTACTAATTTAGTGTGCTTTAGTTTGAACGGTTATGTAAATGCCTTGCATTTTAAAGCTGCACTACACAAGATTTGTAAGTAGAAATACACCTATCTTAATCGCAGTGCCTACAACAGATAAGAGCATCCCATCCCTAATTTTTGAGAGGCTGTGGTTTTGCTGTAGATTGTCCAACTTAATTTCAGGTGTTGGTATGGACACTGCTGGACAATCTTCTCCGTGTGCAGGAAATTCAAGAACAAAATACAAAACTGTCTCCTAAACAGCAGTGAGCGAGCGTGCCGTCCAGAGAAAGCTAGACTCACCAATGATGTCTGAATTTGAGTTTTTTTTTCCACATTACCATCCACTCAGAAGACAAAATTTAGAAGTGCACAGTTTACTGATGTCATATTAGATCATTTCTGGGTAATGAAGTCCTCCAAACTTCCAAAAACTCAAACACTTATCTCCCAATGCCTCTTGGGGCCGCCAAAGTGGGAGGTTATCTTGTGCAGTTTTAATTACATTCTAAATGTAATGTAAAAGTAATCATTTTATTTACATTGTGTTTCATTGTGGAAATACTAGTAGGTGCTTTTATTGGTAGATTTCACTTGTCATTCAAATAACTGTAGCATCAATTCACAATTCACCAGCAAAGTTAATTAAAGACGGGTAATAGTTGATAAAATAGAGTCAAAAAGAGAGAACAGAGAGATGACTGATGCTCACAAGTTATTTCATTTATGTTTTCCAGGATCCCTACTGACCTCAGTCAGGATCAGACCCCACAAAAGGAGCCAATGAAAGCTGCTGACAAACCTCAAGTCTCCACTGAGGTATGCCTTACTTCCATGGAAACTATACATGCATTTACATTAGAGTAAACCTTTTTTATCCAGGTAAAGTTTGCTGAGCATGCTTGTTATTCTTTAACAATATCCTGCTTCACATTCATACAGTTATACACGTTCATACCAGTACAACCACTGTCTTCTAATGCTGGCCGCTGAGCAGCTCCACTGGATCAGTTTTAGATAACAGATATTGCATTATTACTCTTTTCGTCTGTCAGGTGTCCCAAGTGACCGTGAAGACAAGCACTGTGGAGAGGAGGGAGGTTGAAAAGCAGACATCTATAGAGGAAGATCTCACCAGAAAGGACACTTCAGAAAGGTAGACTGAATTTACCTTATACTTAAACAAGTCAATCTAGTAACAAATCACTAGACAAATGATGTTCTAATTCAAATGTACTAGTTATATATATACTTTATGGTGTTATTAGCACAGTCTAAAAAAATAAATAAAATGCAATAATATTGCACACATTATGTAGATTGCTCAAAACTGTTTAGAGGTGATTTTATTCAGTGTTCATCTTTGTTTGTTTCAATTCCCCAGATATGATAATTGTAAGAGGACCTTGCAATCCCGACTGGCTAAAAATGAACAGAGCATCCAAGATGTTCCCTCTGACTCTGTCTCTCTTAAAGGCCTGCATACACGGCTGCAGGAAATACAGGTACAATGCAAGTTTGTCTGCACATAATCAGAAACTAATATGAGGTTATGATTGTAATATTTTTTTAATGTCTGGATTTTACATTTGGTTTTGTTTTTAATAAGCATACCTTTTCCCTAGCAATGTTAAAGTTTGCTTGGCAATAATGAATCCTGAATGGAATTCCTTGTTTCCCAGTTCTTGAGACAGGAGACGGAGTCTCTGTGGTCTGACTATGTAAACCAGTGCTCTCAGGCGACTGGGAGCACCGGTCTGGAGCAGGAGCGGGTGGAGCTGCAGGAGCAGTGGCGCGGCCAGCAGGTGAACCTGCAGAGGAGAGGCAGCTCCCTGGGCGCCGCCCTCCGACAGATCGACTCCACCGAGAACCACATGGTGGACTTCACCGACCGCCTGGACCGCTACCTCCGACAGCCCAAAGACATCACCGCCTTCACACTGGCCAACACCAACATGCTCACCGATATCAAGGTCTGACATCAGCGATGCAGTGTAGACAAAAACACTCTGTACTTAGCTCAAGCAACTGAAGCATGAAAAAATGCACAAATTGCCCTTGCAACACAGTCTTAGTGAATCTAAGTCTAACTTGTCAAACAGAAATCTTCCCTCAAACCTGTGGATTTTCTACATCTTAGGTGTGCCGTCTCGTTTGACAAATTAGTTTCAGAAAACCTATCTTCTCTCTTGCCACCCAAGCTGGTTGAGAGTATTCATTGTTAAACCAGCTGTCAAATGTGCCAAACCTGTAGTCTTTGTTGAAAAACCTCAACATGTTTCCGTTTATGCTTCCTCTCCCTTTGCCACAGGAACTGGAAGACAATATCCAGAGTGAGCTGGACCAGCTGTCCCGGCTGGACTCTGAATCCAGCGACCTGGACCGCAGAGACCGCTCCCCTCTGTCCCGCGAGGTGGAGACCCACAGAACCAGTCTGGACCAGCTCCGGCAGCAGGTCCGGAAGAGCGAGGCGGCCGCCCGCGCCCTCGACCGCTTCCTCATGTCCCTGCGCACCGTGGACCAAGACGTCTCCGGGGTGCAGGGCGCCCCCTGTAGCGACGGCGCGGTGCTGCAGGACTGCCGCTCCAAGCTGGCTCTGATCAGGCAGAGCATCGACAGTCTGAGGGACAAGGCTCCCCAGCTGGACCTGCTCCTCCAGGGGGCCAGGCTGACGGTCACCAGGGACGGGGCCCCGGCCTCCTGCCTGGACATGGTGGCTGCGCTGGGGAGGAGGGTGGAGGAGGCCGACGGCGGGCTGGCCAGCCAGCAGCAGAGCGTCCAGAGGGAGACGGAGGGTAAATCCCTGGGCCTGAGGAAGAGGACGCTGCTGGGGGAGCTGAGGAAGCTGCAGGAGGCGGCCGAGAGGCAAGGCCTGAAGGAGCCCACCATGCCTGCTGTGCAGCAAAGGTGTGTGTGGGCTTATGATGAAGTTCTTATGCTTTACTTTTAACACAAATATGAATAAATTTTTCATGTTTGTGTGTACTTAGCTTTGGGGATGGAAGTTTTCAGGTTGTTTTTTTTAGGATGTTAAGTTTTATTTAACATATTCTTCTAATGGGAGAATACAGATTCCGTGCCTCTTACTTGAGTTGTGTGTTCCTTATTACATCTCTGTATGATATTCAATAAAAATCATTCAATAGGTACTTTTTCTCCTTCAGGAGCATTCAAATGCATTTGAAGAAGCAGTACAGAAAACATAGTTATCGTTCTGCATGTAAACCCGAGATATCATTCAGAACATATAGAGATTAATTTATATTTATAATAATAATAATAATAATAATAATAATAATAAACTTAATTTCATTTTTCATTTTCTTTATTTCATTTTTCAAAACCAAAGTTAGTGCTTCACAGCAAGGAGCAACGAATAAAACAAGTAGTGCAAACTAAAAACTGAAGGTGCTGTGAAATAACATAGCAAAAAGGTAAAAACACAAATAAATGACGATATATAAATCAAAATCTCACAGAAAATTTAAAATTCCATAATGAATGGGGCATTTTGGCTAAAATCAGACTAGCATTAAAGGTAAGCTTTTCGATTAAAGTATGTTTTGAGAAGTGATTTAGAAGATGAGACTGACTGACCTGAGTGACATAACTTCCGTAAGTAAAGGCTGAATTCCTAAATTTATTTGAAAATCCTGTGTGTAGGCTTCGTGCCCTGGCAGACCTGGAGGCCCAGCTGCAGGCCCGGCGCTCGGAGCTCCACAGCCTCCGTGAGCTGCAAGGGAGGCAGGGAGGAGAAAACCTCCTGCAGGAGCTGGACACTCAGTGGGAGGAGACGCAGGGAGCCGTGGCTGACAGGTAGAGGAGGGAGGAGAGGAGTAGAGGTTCAATAAAAAAATAAAATAAAAGGAATGAGGGATTACGTGATGTGTATGTAGTGTGTGTGTTCACGTTCACACACTTTCTATGAAATAATGGGATGACATAAGAGTGAAGATATGTGTGTGTGTGTGTGTGTGTGTGTGTGTGTGTGTGTATGCCCGAGTGTGCAAGTGTTGTGTATTCCATTATACAGAGAACTGTAAATGAATGAAATCATGGCCTAAATATAGCAAATAACTGATGTTGCATCTCTGCTTTCACTCTCATATCGCCCAGGATCTATTTGGCAATGTGTAACCTAGTCGTAGACCAAGCAATAAATACATTATTACATTTTTAAACAATGCATAAACAGGTGTAAAATCAATATATATATAAAAAAAATATGCACAGAGATAAACAAGACAGTTTAAGACAATGATTCTCAACCTTTTTCATATAAAGGACCCTAATTTAGTTCACATTAGGGCCACAGACCCCCATTTGATGAGATTTTGTCTCTTGGACCCAAACCCACTGAGCAATTTTACGTTGATTAGACGTTTAAAACACGTCTAAATGGCCATAGCCGTCTAGGCTAAATTAAGTTTAAATGGGGTTGAAAAGTGAAAGTTTATTAGATGTCTATACATAGACAATATTATCCTGGACTATATGAGAGCTACTTATAGACGCAATGTTGAAATTACTTCTTGTGCTCAGATAATTATCTTGTAGGCTAGTCTACAGGACTTCTCTGGTGCATATTTTTGGTATTTACAGATGTTTATTCATTGTAATAATGTATTTACTGCTTGGTCTAAAATAGGTCTATACATAGCCGTAATGATCCTGGGCTATATGAGAGCTAAAGCATAGATGCAACGTTGAAATCATGTCTTTTGCTCAGTGGGAATCTGAGAATATTTCTATTATTAGATATTATTTTGTCCATCTGTATTGTAGGCAGAGAGATAACATTGAAACTATCATAAAAATAGTCTTTCTTCCACATTCTCTAATTGTGTTAACTTCTTATAAATGAAATAATGGTAAGTTTAAGAATTCATCAGTTAGCTGGGGACCCCCTGGAACCACCTCAAGGACCCCAGGTGGTCCCCGGTCCCCCACGTTGAGAACCACTGGTCTAAGACGTAGACATTACTAAACTATCACTTTTAAAGCCTATGTAGCCTAATTTTAGCCTAGACATCTATAACCATTTAGACGTCTTTTAAACATATAAAATGCTCAGTGGCTTATGTTTCTCTGGCTGCAGGCAGGAGCAGTGCAGCGTCCTGATGGAGCTCCTGAAGAAGTTCCAGAGCTGCAGAAGCCACCTGAGCAACACCATGCAGAGAGCCGAGCAGACCATCAGTGAGCAGGCTTCCTACATGGGCAAGGACAACCTGCAGAGGCTTATAGCCAAGGTGAATGGACAAACATTCATATATTTAAACCCTCTTTAAAATGACTCTGTCTGCATCTAAAGTTTACCTCTGTACACTATCTGTGCTGAGAATAAATGATAGTTTACACCAGTGATTCTCAACCTTTTTCATATCAAGGACCCCTAATTTAGTCCACATTAGGGCCACGGACCCCCATTTGATGAGAATTTGTCTCTCTGACCTAAATCTGATGATATCTTTTATTGCTAGATATGATTTTGTCCAGAATTCCATGACTATCTGTATTGTAGGTAGAGAGATAACAGAGAAACTATGATCAAAACAGTCATTCTTCTACATTCTCTAATTGTGTTAGCTTCTTGTAAATGAAATAATGCTGAAGTTTAACAATTCATCAATTTGCTGGGGACCCCCTGGAACCCCCTCAAGGACCCCTGGTGGTCCCCGGACTCCTCGTTGAGAACCACTGGTTTACACATACAGATACAGTACACTTACAGTATTAAATCAAAGCATATTTTAACTCATTTCATACAACAGTGTAATCCAAAGTGCTTTACAATTATGATTAAAACAGTTCAAGATCATAAATAAGACCTCCAACAACAGAAACAATATAACCAACATCATAAAGGAACACAAGAGCAGGAGAAGTAACATTTAAAAAGTGTAACAAGTATGATTTATATAGAAAAACGAGGAACATATTCAAAAGTAGCAGTATTGGGTGTGTTTTAATCTTGGATATGTCACTGTTGTCTACAACACTGGTGAAAAATCAATAAAAAGATTTGAGAAAGAAAGAAAGTTTACTGTACACACACACGCACACAGAAAGTTGATTGAAAGTTGTTCTCACTGTGTGTTTAAGCGTACTGTTTGTTCACATGTGTGTGTGTGTCTGCCCAGGTCCATGACATAAAGGAGGACCTGAGCGGTCTTGGGGAGCGAATGGAAGAGATCCGAGGCGTTTGCAGACAGCTGCAGTCCCACCTGAAGAAGATCCCGGACTGCAGCGAGGCTCCGTTCGAGGCGGAGGCCGACGCGCTGGTGGACAGCTGGCTGGATGTAAGGATCTGTGGGGGGAAAGGAGAGACAGGAGGGACTGAATGAAGCAGAGTGTATTTATCAGTCCATACAGACCTATTTGCTTATCTTGTACATCAAGGGAAGGAGAAAGACTATAGAAGGATTTCATAACCCTTGAGACAATTCTGATATGGACTGTACCAAATGGGGTGCAAGTCAAGCAAGTTGGAGTTTCAGTTCTACAAACATTTCTTGGAGGCAGGGTCTGGAGGCAGAAATAATCTCATTGGTTGATTTTCCTTAGTGGGCGGAGCCAAAGAACCACAGCTCAGAGCAGAAGTTAGCCATCTGGCAAAGAGTCTGAATATATCTACAAATTATGAATTCTAATTACTTTGTTTTTCATTAATTCATGACCATACCATTCGTGATGTTGAAGGTCAGCAGCTAGCTAACTAGCTTACCTAGATAGCTATAGGCTAGTATGGCTAGTTTGAACTTGGAAGGTCAGCTAGGCTAACTAGCTAACCTAGATAACTTAGTATGGCTAAATTGCATTTTTTCAGTTAGTATCAAGAGGGTTGGGCTTCATAACATTATCTCTCTTACCTTGTGCCTTTTTCACTAGGCCTCAGTCTAACATTATTTAGCCAGAAAAACTGTCGTTCTTGAATTTTAACTCAACTAATGAGATTTTCTCTGCTTCCAGAGCAACTTTGCCTCTGAGAAATTAAACTTCAATCTGCATAAATCAGTATAAAGAAGGTAGTCCTAATGTTTTCAGTTGGTGGTTAGAACAATAAAGTTTTCGCTGAACTGGATTAAACTGGACATTGCTTCTGTTGGTGCGGCAGGTGACGGAGAAGACAGACGCACACATGGATAACCTGCAGGTGGGGCTGGAGCTGTGGGAGAAGCAGCTGATGCTGGGGGGAGAGGTGGACGGCTGGGCCGGGGCCAAACTGGCTCTGTTCGCAGAGAGCCATCCCTTCCACAGCGAGCAACAAGTACTGGCCATGAGGGTAAGTTTCCATAAATGCAGAATTCACAGTGCATCACAGGCAGGCTGAGCAACCTCCCACAAGGGGCTTATTAAAAATGAATAAAAAAAAAAAAAGAGTTGGCAGGAGTAGGAAAGTTGATTGTGTCTTTATCGTTCAACCTTTCAGTCTGCAAATCTTTTTCAAGATACAAGTATAAGGCCTAGGATTCTATGCATCAAAAACATGATGGATGGAAGGAAAATATTTTAGCCCTCCTTTAACCATCTCCAAACACAAACCTGATTAGAAACGTACCTGCCAAGGACTAGTGGGCTAATTCTATCCCTGATCTTTCAAAGTTCAATTTCTATATGTGAACTAATCTTTTAAAAACACCTAGAAGTTTTGATTTTTTTCTGTTAAATGCTAGACTTTTGCTCTCCATGTTTTTTAGGATGAGATCCATGACTATGAGGAGAACATAGAGCGTTTCCATAAGAAGTCTATAGAGATCCAGGAGATGCTGCAGAGCCAGGAGGCTCCGCTGGAGCTGCAGGTGAGTGGAAAAATTATTTTATCCCTTTTGCTATTAGTTTTATCAATACACATTTATTATGAGTGATCCACATTCAATACACACTGCCTACCATCTGTATTATTGTTATTATAGTGTATGTGTCCTTCGTACAGTGTTTTAATGATTACTGCTGTAGCTGTGAAGCAGATTGCCTCTACTCTACTGTACACTACTCTGTTCTACTCTACGCTACTCTACTGTACTCTACATTACTCTACTTTGCTGTCCTCTACTCTCCTCTACTCTGCTCGGCTCGGCCTGATGAACTTTACAAAGTTTGAACTGAACTTTCCTCTCCTCTCCTCTCCTCTCCTCTCCTCTCCTCTACCTTTCCTCTCCTCTCCTTTTCCCTACTCTGTTCTGCTCCACTCTAATCTACTGTTTTCCACTCTCCTCTCATCTCGTCTCTGCTCCTCCACCCTCAGGTGATGGAGACCCAGCTGAGGAAGAGGATGGAGCAGGTGAAGGAGCTGTTCACTGACAGCACAGACGTCTTTGAGGAGCTGATAGCTGTGAAGAAACACCTGGCAGAGAAGATGGAGGACTGCCGGTCGGCGATAGAGAACATCCAGTCTTCCCTCAGCAAGGTGACGGCTTCAGATCCTCAGGCCAACGCCCAGATACAGGTAAACAACTTAACTCTGCTTAAAGATAGATCGATAGATACTGTGGATAGATAAATGTCAAAATCAGAACAGAACATAATGTAACAGAACAGCAGGTAAAAGAATGTAACGGATGAGAATGGAACACAACAGAATAGAACAGAGCAGAACAGAATGTAACAGAATGTAATGGAACAGAGTAGGGCAGAACAGAATGTAACAGAAGAGAACAGAAGAGAACAGAATGTAACGTAATGGAACAGAACAGAACAAAACAAAATGTAACAGAACATAATGTAACAGAACAGAATGTAACAGAACATAACATAACAGAACATAACGTAATGGAACAGAACAGAATGTAACAAAATGTAATGGAAGAGAGTAGGGTAGAACAGAATGTAACGTAATGGAACAGAACAGAACAGAATGTAGCAGAACGTAATGTAACAGTACAGAATGTAACAGAAGAGAACATAACAGAACATAACGTAATGGAACAGAACAGAACAAAAGAGAATGTAACAGAACATAATGTAACAGAAGAGAACATAACAGAACATAACAGAACATAAAGTAATGGAACAGAACAGAACAAAAGAGAATGTAACAGAACGTAATGTAACAGAACAGAATGTAACAGAAGAGAACAAAACAGAACAGCACATAACGTAATGGAACAAAACAGAACAGAGCAAAGCAGAAGTAGAGAAGTAATGGAACATAAACAGAACAGAGTAGGGTAGTACTACAATATCCACCATGTTCCCTGCTTTACATGTCATCAGGATCTGTGTGAGGAGCTGGAGGCCCAGGAGGAGCAGGCGGAGGCGGTGCTGAAGGAGGTGGGCCTGGTCTCCAGCGTGGCCAACCCTCAGGTCCTGGAGGCTCTGTCTGCAGACTGCGGCAGGCTGAAGGAGGCCGTGTCCCACACCAAGGACATGATCCACCTGAAGAGACAGGAGAGGGAGAAGGGACTGGTCAGCGTTATCCAAGGTTAGGGTTTGATGATGTGTATGGTATCTCCCTCGTTCCCTTCCTTCTTCCTTTTTCTATGGTGTTCCTGCTTCAGTAGATAATATATGGTGAAGAGTGAGAGGAAATATGAAGGGCAGAGAGGGTGATATGCAACAAACATCATGAGTCTGACTTGAAACTAACAAAAAAAAAGTTATATAAGTAAGAAGTTTAAAGTAAAAGTTATATTTTTGTGAAAACGTATCTTTAACTAGGAATCATCACACCTTAGCTATGAAGAAGAAAACGATACGTTATTGCCATGAATGCGCTGTAGGACTGGACAGAATCTATGCATGTTATCTTACTTGATGATATTTTATTGCAATACTAATATTTCTTCATATTCCCTCAGGTGAAAGCCAGTTATTTGAGCAGTGGTTCCAGGACTTGCAGCTGTCGGTCAACGAGTGTTTTGAAAACCCAGAGAGCAGAACAGACGTGGAAACATCTCTGCAAAGACTGGCTGTGAGTTATTGGATGGATGGAGGGAGGGATGGATGGATAGGTAGATGGATGTAGTGGTTGATTCCCTACTTCCAGTTTCCCATCCTGTTCCAGATCTGATTGTGATATGATTTAAAACCTACCTAAGATGGGTCCTGAAACAGTTTGTCCCCTGTCCACCAGGGTTTCTTGGCATCCAAGGACGGAGAGAGGCGTCTGGACCAGCTGAGAGATCAGCTGGAGAGAGGCAGAGAGCAGGTCCCTGCCCAGCAGCTGGCCCAGCTGGCCGACTGGCTGAAGGAGCAGCAGGAGGAGGTGGCCACGTTCAGAACCCACTGCCTCAACAGGCAGAAACAGATGGAGTCTGTCCTCAGCACCTTGAACAGGTAGATGCTAGCTTGGTTTCCTTAACAGGGCTGAACAAGGCTAACCAGGGATTATGCACTTCTACTTCTACTATACCTTTAAAAGGTCCATCTTAAGTAATTTAGTCTCATATTCAGCCTTCAGATCTTATTTTTCTTAAACCAAGAGAAAAATTCTGCCAGTGAGGAGAGATAACTCCACTTGTTTCCAATGCAGTTTCACTTGTTTCAGGAATAGTGTCAGTATGTTGAAACCCGTCAGAATAAGGCCGATCACTGCACTGCACACAGAAAATGACACTTGATTCTACAAAATTCTTGAAACAAATTGATTTGCATTGGAAACAAGTGAAATCAGCTAACGCCATTGGCAGGTTTTTTCACTTATTTAAAGAAAATTATGATTTTATGACTCAACTAGAAGGGCACTCGGAGAGCGCAGACCTCCGCCAAGGTTTGTGCTATTATTGCTTGCTCGTGAGTCGGATCCGGATCCACTCCAAAATTTAATGGGTTCTTCTTTGGTCCATGCTACACCCTTCCACAAAGTTTCATGAAAATCGGGGCAGTAGTTTTTCCGTAATCCTGCTGACAAACAGACAAACAAACAAACGGCACTGAAAACATAACCTCCTTGGTGGAGGTAATAATAGACTAAATGACTTGACTGATTTTTGTGTGCAACAATTCAGTGAAAATTCAGTCACATTTTTCCAATTTACCTGTGTATATAAATGGTTAAGATTGCCCAAAAACAAAATCTAAGCTAATGATGCAGTGTCATAAGATTTCAAATTTTCACAGAAAATCTAATTGAAATTAAAACTGTGACTGTAATGTCTCTTGTGTCTTCTGTTCTCCAGTCTACAGGAGCAACACGATGGCTTCCGTGAGTGGCTGCAGACCAAGGAAAAACAGTCTATGGAATCAGACCGAGTCAAACATCTTCTCAAAGATCTTCAAGATGAGAGGTAATACACCCAAGACTGAAAATATTCCAGCTCACATACAGTACAACACCATTTATTGTCATGAGTGAAACATACACAACAGTGTTACTGTATGTGAGTGTGCACATCATACACAATTCTAAACAACACATTCACTTTCACAACATTCATGGTTAATATACTCATATACTCAGTGACCTGGTGTTGATACATATTTAAGGTAAGCAATTCATTGCCAAAAGTAGAAGGCTTAAAAATGTTAATCCACAGAAAAAAAAAACAGATTTCTAAAGTAAAAGTATCAATACCATAATGGAAAAACACTTCATTAAAAGTAAAAGTTCTGCATTCAAAATAAGTAAAAGTACAGAAGTATTAGCAGTAAAATGTACTTAAGTATCAAAAGTAAAAGTCCTCATTCTTTCAGAGGGTTAAATTATTGAAGCACTAACCTGTAAGAAGTATTTTAATATTGTCGGTCTGACTGCTCCATATACTGTTGGGGAGTTTAAACTGTAACAATGCAACATATTTTATGAGCTTATCATATAACCTTATTCTGCAAAGTAACTAGTAACTCCAGCCGGCAGATAAATGTAGTGGAGGAAAAAGTACAAGATTTCCCTCTGAAATGTAGTGGAGGAAAAGTAGAAAGTCTCACAAAATGGACATCAAGTAAAGTGCCACTGCTAAAGTACAGTACTTGAGTAAATGTACTTAGTTACTTTCCACCTCTGTATATGTGACATTTGTCTCTCCCCATGTCCCAGTGGCAGAGCCGAGGGCCTCAGTGAGCTGCTGGCCTTGGTGCGCAGGCAGGGCGTCCGAGCCGACAGCCTCCTGAAGGACGGAGACAACCTGCTACAGCGCTACCGAAACCTGGAGGCCCGGCTGCAGCAGCAGGCGGAGGCCCAGAGCGCTGCGGAGGGGGAGTTAGACGGTTTTAACGCCCAGGCTGAGAGCACCAGGGCCTGGATCAGAGACCTGCTGCAGCCCCTCACCTCCCACAGCGGAGAGACCCAGGCTGAGGAGAGGAAACACACAGCGCAGGTCAGTGAATAGAGGTTAAAACTGGAGAGAATACAGAAACCAGCATCAGAATTTAAAGAGAAGGTTCACTCAAAATCAAATAAAATAATAATGTATATACTTTCAAAGCTTTTGACCAAATTTACTTAGTGCTTTTCTGTCTTTTTCTCTTCTGGCTGGGAATTTTTATAAGTCCCTCTGAGATTTTTTTGTCTTACCTGCACTGTTGGTTGTTTCTTTTTTCTTTATTCTGGTGTCTCTCATTTTGCATCTAAACTAAACCAAACTAAACTGAAGTAAACAAGGCACACCCACTCTGTTGCAAAGGCAAACCAAACTAAACAACAAATAAAATATGCTGGTCAGATGAATCAAGATCATAGGAATAATACAGTATATGTAAATTGTTTTTAGTGTGGATTTGTCCTTTTAAATTAGAATTAAGTATATTTCATTTCAAGATCAACTTGAAGCTCATTTGCATGCACCAGGACAGTGAGTATGGTAAAACATAGGAGGAAATACATGATGAGATGAGAATCTGAATTTAAAGGAAAAGTCAACTCACTCAGACTAAACAGAATTGAATTTAGTCCACAGCTTAAGAATGGTCAGGTCAGGTCTAAATTACTTTTGACAGTTTAGATTTTAGGCATAAAGTATGTAAATTGTATCTTAGTGTGAACGTATATGTGAGTGAACGTATAGTTCACTCACATATACCAATAATTCTGGAAACTAGAATTTATAACCTCCTCTCCTCTCCTCTCCTTGTCTCCTCTCCTCTCCTCTCCTGTCCTCTCCTCTCCTTTCCTCCTCTCCTCTCCTCTCCTCCTCTCCTCTTCTCCTCTGACTCTCCTCAAGACTGTGGTTGTACTGAGCAGCTCCTAGGTGTGAATATGTGTATCTGTATAAATATGAAGCTGGGTGTTGGTGGAACAGAGCCAGAGAAAAAAAACAGAAAACAAGCAAAAAATTCAAATTCAAAATTTTTCAGGATTTTTTTCAATTTTGTTCCCAGGCCATCCTGAGCTCCAAGCCTGAGGGAGACTCTAAGGTGAACAACCTGAGAAGACAAGGCCAGAGTCTGTGTGACAATGAGGACCTGAAGGAGAGCAGGAGACGAGAGGTTCAGCAGACAGTCAGAGACACAGAGGAGCAGTGGAGGACGGTCCTGCAGGCTGCTGAGGAGGCGCTCAACAAGGCCGAGACACAGGCCGTCTTAGGCAAGGACTTTGATGCTTTCAAAACCCAGAATGAAGGCGTCCAGTCCTGGATCAGAGACCAGAAGCAGAAGCTGCAGTCTGTGGGTCACATGCAGTTTGAAGAAAGGCTACGGATTGCACAAGTGAGTTTAAAATTGCTTGTCAATCAATTTGTCCAGCTTAATTTGTGCAGTACATCTTTCACAAAAGCATTGCAATTTGGTTTTCCTTACAGTGGAAAATTTTAAGGATCAAGTCAAGGCAATAATTAACTTGTCAGTGTCGAAGACAGCATTGATTTTGGTCACTACACTGTTAAAAATGCTCATATCTCACTCCAAACTCTTTGCCTGTGTCTCTATCCACAATCTGTTTTGCAATCAGTTTTTGATGTGATTGAACGAAAGGGACATTTTTTTTTCTTCAGGCGGTTCTGAATTCAAAGGCTGAGGGGGATTCAAAGCTCCAGGAGCTGAAGGGACGATGCCAGAGTCTGTGTGAGCATGAGGACCTGAAGGAGAGCAGGAGACGAGAGGTTCAGCAGACAGTCAGAGACACAGAGGAGCAGTGGGGGACGGTCCTGGAGGCTGCTGAGGAGGCGCTCAACAAGGCCGAGACACAAGCTGTTCTAGAAAGAGACTGTGACGCTTTCAAAACCCAGAATGAAGGCGTCCAGTCCTGGATCAGAGACCAGAATCAGAGCCTGCAGTCTCTTGGCGGCCACATGCAATTTGAGGAAAGAGCTCAGACTGCGCAGGTGAGTGTATCAGTCATTTAATTCAGGTTTGTCAGTCAATCAAACATTATGCTGCACATTCTGTGTGAGTGTGTCAGAATTGAAAGCCGAACGCCATAAAGAAGCTGTAATCATAGAATATAATGAGTGAACACAACAATTAGCAAAATAAACTGAGCCCTTATTGATTTAACTTATTAAATCCACTTCAGTCATGGAGGGGAGATGTAGAGGAAAGGGAGGAGAAAGCTTAAAGAAGAAATTTTAGGCTGTAAGTCAACTGAGACATGGGTTGTGGGAAAATGGGGTGCAATTCAATATTAGGAAGATGATCCCAATGTGTTGGACACTGAGTGTATGTTGTGCACTCTGGTCTCAGTATTGTATTTCTGTCAAACCGCAACACATTTCTTAAACTCTCTGCCTGTGTCTTTGTTCTTAGGCTGTTCTGGGCTCCAGACCTGAGGGAGACTCAAAGATAAATGACCTGAGAAGACAAGGCCAGAGTCTGTATGACAATGAGGACCTGAATGAGAGCAGGAGACGAGAGGTTCAGCAGACAGTCAGAGACACAGAGGAGCAGTGGGGGACGGTCCTGCAGGCTGCTGAGGAGGCGCTCAACAAGGCCGAGAGACAAGCTGTTCTAGAAAGAGACTTTGACACTTTCAAAACCCAGAATGAAGGCGTCCAGTCCTGGATCAGAGACCAGAAACAGAAGCTGCTGTCTCTTGGTAGTCACATGTCATTTGAAGAAAGGCTACAGATTGCACAGGTGAGTTTACAAATTAGGTTTGTCAATCAATAAATATATATATATATCTCAGTTTGTACAAAAGTTTGAGATCGAATGTGCTTCACATTGCAAATTGTAATAAACTGAAGCTTTGGTCTCAGTACTGTATGTCTGTCAAAATACCCATGTACTATATTTTGACAAGTATCACAATATATTCGATACCGCAGAAAATATTGTGATATTTGTAAAATGTCACGATATTCAATAATACTGAATGTCGGATCAAGCCTAGTGAAAACATCATGATAAAGCCCTTTGATGTCAATTCACTTTTAAGTTGAAGTGTCTTTGTGGCAGATTGGACGACACAATTTGCATTAATGAGTGAAATCAATAAGGGACCAAAGCTCACACCTAGATTCACTCAGCTGGTTCCTTTCATAATAGGAGTGGTTGCTCAATGTTTCGTGAAGCACACTGAATTGAAAACCTTTGTACAAAATGTCACACATAATGTTTTATTGACTGACAAACCGGTGGTGTTTATGAGTGAAGAACATTTCTCACAGTAAAACTCTACCTGTGTCTTCGTCTTCAGGCTGTCATGAATTCCAAACCCGAGGCAGAATCCAAGGTGAACGACCTGAAGAGACGAGGCGACGGTCTGTGCGAGCATGAGGACCTGGAGGAGAGCAGGAGACAAGAGGTCCAGCTGGCAGTCAGGGACACGGAGCAGCAGTGGAGGACCGTCCTGCAGGCCGCCGGAGAGGCAGAGGTCCGAAGTCTCTCCGATGACTTTGACACGCAGAGGAAAGACGCCCAGTCCTGGATCAGAGACAGACAGCAGCGGCTGCAGTCTGTGAGCGGTCACACACCGGCTGAGGAGCGGTGTCGCACAGCACAGGTCTGTCTGAACTCATTATGCTGTAGTGGTATTGTTCACTTGTTTGCTTGGAATCCAATATGATTTTAGCCTGCTTCCAGACTCCTGAATCGCGTCCCGCCCACTTTTCAGATTTTTTTTTGAGCGATTCAGAGAGTCTGGTGTTTCCCTCGTCAAGGGCTTGTTCTCGCTCTGAGAAATAATCAAGCCAATCAGAGCCTTTGTGGGCGGGACTAAAGTCAAAACTGTTCATGCGACGGCTTTTAATTGCCATTTCGACAGAGTAATATTTGATGAAATCACCCCCTTAACCAACATATTGTCTTTGCATCGATGATATTTTTGTCAAAATCGACACATCATTGGTTCTTTTGGGCAGTTAAAATCTTACATGTTACGTTTTTAACAGCTTTTAGTGCATTAATATCTACACCATATTCACATTTTCCATTTTGACAAAATGAAGGTCTGAGAGGGGTGATGCAATTTTGTTTCTGGCCTGTAACCAGGCTGATTTGTGCTGCTTTGTTTTAACATTAATTGCAGCATGCATTCCCCTCATTTTACATTTAACATTTTAGGTACTTAGCAGACACTCACATCCAGAGCAACTTCCTTGGTCACCAAGATTATAAGCAACAGATAGAAAGGAGTGCAACAGTCAAAGTCATATTGTCATGATTCCGACAATATTTCCGTGATCCTAGAATGACCATGTAAGAGTGATGTGCATGGAAAAGATATAGAATATAAGGGCTTTAGGAGAGGTTTTTTTAATGAAATATTGAAAGAAAACAATGCTTTCCCACCCTACCACGGCCTAACTTTCAGTTAATCGGACATAGCATGTAATGAATGTTGTAATTTTTGTTTGCAGACCGTCTTGAGCTCCAAACCTGAGGGCGACTGCAAGGTGAACAACCTGAGGAGGCGAGGCCAGAGTCTGTGTGACCGTGAGGACCTGGAGGAGAGCAGGAGACGAGAGGCTCAGCAGACAGTCCGAGACACAGAGGAGCAGTGGAGGACGGTGCTGCAGGCTGCAAAACAGACTGTGGACGATGCAGAGGCTCAGATCGCCCTGGAGACGGAGATGAGAGTGTGGGAGGTGAGAGAGCTTAATGTAAGGGTGTAAGAGCTTAGAGAATAGTGTAAACATTTATATTAACATTTTAGGCATTTATCTGCCACTGTTACCCAGACCGACTTCCAATGAATGCCACTGTGGGATAGTAGAAGTTCATATACCAACAGTACAAGTCAGTGTATAAAGGGACAGAAGAGTCAGAACAACAGCCTGGCAGTAAATATAAGAAATGTTCCGGTGTCCCTGTACGATAGAGAAGTGTGACATAAGGAAATAAGAGCCAAGCAGAAAAAGGCAGAACATTTTTCCTCATTCCTGACGAAGGCCGGTTTTGACTGAACAGTTGCTGAATAAATAGATATATATATCTTTATTGTCACTGTACGAGTACAATGAAATGTCGTTTGGAGCGAGCCTATAGATGCCTAATTAAGGATAAAAGCTATAAGAAAATATAACACTATAGAGTGTAATAATACTGTATATACACAGAATAAAAGAGTGAAATGTCCGGTACTGGGAGCAAGTGGAGCCAGTAATGCAGCATAGTTGGAGAGATATTGCATAGAACAGATTATTGGACTTGAAAAAAAAAGGGGGGGGGTAAGCATAGGTGAGTTAAGGGGGGGGGGGTTGAAATAAATAGAGGAACAGTAAATAGAGGAACAGTCACAGTGATAAACTACAAAAGTGAGCGCTGATCCAGTGTGTGGGTATCTTTTTTTCTTTTTCAGCTGAGAGAATTCGACACCCATAAGCAGGACACCGGGTCCTGGGTTAGAGACCTCCAACAACGGCTGAACTCACTGAGCAGCCAGACGAAGGCCGAGGACAGACGGCACGCAGCTCAGGTGAGCCTGCAGATAAGGAGGACAGCGGCTCGGGTTACAAGGGGGGGAACTGTTCGCACAAAGGGGCTTTGGTAGCCTGAACGTTAGAGAAGAGGGTTTGTGAGCGGAAGGTCGTTAATTCAGATCCCAATGCCTGCTGGGAAAATCTGGGTAGGTCAGTGATGCAGAATCAACCGCACACCCAAAAATGAAGGTGCTGGAAGCTAAGGTAAAAAAAAATGCTATCCATACACTTCTGTCAGATGCAAAAGTACTGTTTGTTCAGCTAAGCTTTCAGTCAATGGACCTTCATCAGAGAAACAACATGCTTCAACATGCTCTGATGTCCACCGACCGAAAGCTTAGCTGAATAAATATTACTTTTGCATCTGTCAGAAGTGTGCAGATAACATTTTTCTCTTTCTAAAGTCTGGGTTGGTGAAATGAATGGTTAATGCAGCAATCCTCTCCCCTCCTTTAACTACATTCGGTGTGCCAACAAGGCAAGGGAGCAAGGCACCGAACTCCACAGTGGGTCAGATTTATAGGGTGCAAATGAAGAACGATGACTTCACCCAGCCCCGCCCCACCCCTTTAACTTACTACATATATAATCTATACTGTTAGGACACTGTCAGGTCTGTGCACTGGAGCTTAGCTTAAAGAAAACAAAACGTTTAGTGACTACTTATTGTTTATTGTTCATTGTGGATCCTCATTAGTCGACGCACAAGTGACAGATTAGTCTCCCTGTCCTGTCTTCCTCGTCCATTTAAAATATCAATACAATACAGTCAAAGTTAAACATGTACGTATATAAAATAAAAATGAACAATTACAACAAAACAACAGTTGACAACAGAAAATTAATAATATGACATACAGAGTATTTCAAACTGCGAAAGATCAATAAACTGAAATCATGTTTACACTGAATACAACACAAAACTCTGAACTAAAAGCCCAGTTCACGAGTTTATAAATATAACAGATGAATACAATGAATACACCGAATGAATGGATACACTGAATACTTCAATCATGTGTTTTGAATCATGTGCCATCGTGACTCAAGAGTCTTTCATCTGGTTTTCATTCCAACCAAACACTAAAACAGCTGATTTCACTGATTAACACACTGTAAACTGGAGAGAAGGATTAGTCTTTGGTTGGAATGAAAACCTGCAGACTCATGGGTCACGATGACGCACGATGGAAAACCACCGCATTCGGTCGTCGTCATCTAGTTTTTGAAAAGCGTTATATGCAAGAAAAATCTGTCTCCAGGCCGTCCTGAGCTCCAAACCCGAGGGAGACGCCAAGCTGCAGGAGCTGAGGAGGCGAAGCCAGCGTCTGTGTGAGCATCAGGATCTGGAGGAGAGCAAGAAGCTAGAGGTTCAGCAGACAGTAAGAGACTCAGAGGAGCAGTGGAGGACGGTGCTGCGGGACGGTAAACAGGCCCTGGACCAGGCTGAGAGGCAGTGCGCTCTGGAGGGGCAGCTCAGAGACTATGAAGCCCAGAGGGAAAACACCAGAAGCTGGGTAGGAGACAAGCAGCAGGGCCTCCTCTCTCTGGACAGCCGGACAGATCCAGAAAAGACAACCAACGCTGCACAGGTCAGTTTGAATTTGATCTATTTTGGGAAAAAAAAGTATATGTATATCTAGTTGTATAATGTAGTAGTAAATGTAGAAATATATGTTAAAGCATCCACAGACATGCATGTTCATACCCACATGAAGGTCCTCACTTAGCTAACAATCATATATTTTTTCTTCTTTTTTCTTCATTTAAACCTTTTCATAGTTTTACATGTTTTACACTGAGCTGAACTATTTAATTTTATTTTTATTGTATTTTTGTATTTGTTATTAATATTTTATTATCTCCACCAAGGAGGCTATGTTATTGCCCCTGTTAATTAGTTAGTTTTTCTGTCAACAAGATATCTCAAAAACCTGAGGACGTATTTCCATGAAATTTGGTGGACAAATCGGCCTTGGGTCAAGGAACAACGGATTCGATTTTGGTGATGATATGGATCTGTGATTTCCGTCCTTAGTTGATTACTGTTTTTTAGCCATAACTATAAAACTAACGGAGATATAGACTTGATTCCAAATCCTAAGGGTCTGTTTGCAGGGCCAGGAAACCGATTTAACTTAGATTTTAAGTGATAGGAGTAATGTCTTTGGGTGTGACAGCAAGTTGGAGAATTGTTCGGTGTTGGTGGAGGTTTCCGCTCTCCAAGTGGCTTCTAGTTTTATTTTATTTTCCCTCACTATTGCTGTTTTTGCTTCTTTTTACTCCCTGTTTGTTAAGCACTTTGTAACTTACGTTTTGAAAAGTGTTATATAAAAAAAAAAAATCTTATCTCCAGACCATCCTGAGCTCCAAGCCTGAGGGAGACTCCAAGGTGGCGGAGCTAAGGAGACAAAGCCAGAGTCTGTGTGAGAATGAGGACCTGGAGGAGAGCAGGAGACGAGAGGTTCAGCAGACAGTGAAAGACACGGAGGAGCAGTGGAGGACGGTCCTGCAGGCTGCTGAGGAGGCTCTCAACAAGGCTGAGGTCCACTACTCGCTCTCCAGGGAGCTGGAGGCCTTCCGTACCCAGGCGGAGAGCACCAGAGCCTGGGTGGAAGAGCTGCAGCGGCAGGCCGACTCCATGGGGAGCGGCACGCAGGGCAGCCAGGCCCAGATACAGGACAGACTCAACACAGCTCAGGTAAAACAGAGGATATTAATTTTTGGAGTTGCATGAAAATACAACCTTTCTGGGATGATATACATTCTGTTCTGTGTGAGGTATTGGGTTACGAAATCCCTCGATCCTGACTTGTTTTATACCTGGGTCATATGGAAGGAACTGTGAATACAGAAGACCAATATGTGGTCAAGATTCTCCTCGCTGCCAGAAAGAAGGCTATCACTAAGAACTGGCTCAAGACTGATGCACCAAATGTCTGAACAAATGGCTGACCATCATAGATGATATCCTAGTGATGGAGAATCTCACATATAGGTTAAGAGTGAAGGAAGAATGTTTTGCAAAAGGTTGGGGAAAATGGCTACTATATAAATAAAAAAAAAGCATAAATAGTAATGTTGTTTAAATAGAATGTAAAGCTGTTCCTCCCTACAGGCTCTGTTCACCTGTTATTGTATTTTCTATCCTTTTCATTTACTTTATCTTTTTTACCCTCTGTAAGTATACTCTAAAAAGAAAACAATAAAGATAAAGTTATAAAAAAAAAAAAAACAGAGGATATTAAATTTGCAGGATATGGTACTATGTAGCTGAACTTCATTGCTCATTCAAAATACAGATTATTACATACATTCAGCTGGTAAAGACCTTAAGATTCAAGATTCAAGAAAACCTTATTGTCTGTTATTGCAAGCAACATGGATTTTTTTTTCTTTGGCTTCTGTCAGGCTCATCAAACACAAAACAGAGAGACAGCAATCAAAAACAAGTACTTAAAAAACAAAGAGAGTTAAAAACAAAGTGCTACGTGCATTGTGGAAAAGTGCTGAGTCCGGTTAAAAACATATACCAAATCACTTCAGTAATATTCCTAAGTGAGTTTTGAATTCATGCCATGTTTTTTCAAATGGTGGATATGTCATTTTGGAACAAAGTCTTTATATCTGGCACAGCAACTGGCAACAGTTTCAGTTGGAGTCCTAGAGTGATATCTGGTTAATTATGCCTCTAATAAGTGATGATACTAAATACCAAAATTAAATCTACATCATATTGAAAATTTTTATAAACAAATATGTAGATTTCCTTTTGTAAGATCTCAGAGGAGTGATGCTGTTGGCAGTTACACATACATGAAGGTTTACAAAGAGCTACAGAACAGCTAAATGGCACATTCACGAATACTGATTCAATTTTCATGCCAGTTGTCATGAGATATATACGCGTAATATTTTCCACTTAACAAATAACACATGGTTTTGTCCCCAGGCCATCTTGAGCTCCAAGTCGAAGGGAGAGGCCCAAGTGATGGAGCTGAAAAGACGGGCGAGGAGTCTGTGTGAATATGAGGACCTGGAGGAGAGCAGGAGACAAGAGGTCCAACAGACAGTAAAAGACACCGAGGAGCAGCGGGGGAAAGTCCTGCAGGCTGCTGAGGAGGTGCAGAGGTACAGTGACGGTTCATGGGAAACTATTGTGTTAAATTAAAGGATTGTTTTCATTGTCGCTTGCTAATTCGTCTCGTCATTGTCGAGAGAGAGAAAATACCAACAAGTGCAAATGTTACAGCTGATTCAACTTGTAAAAGTGTATGTAGGCTGTGAGGGGAGAACTTTAAATTAATGGCACTTCACATGTAAAAAATCTGTTTAAAAGTAACATAGACAACCAAAACAAAACAAAGCCAAGCTCACTTACTGCTGCGTCCACAGCTTGGTTAGAACAGATTGGGGAGATTTCGGGCACTTAGCAACTTAATGACACTGCCTACCCTCGTTTAAGTGACATATCTGACAATCAGTAAAACCTAACACTTAAAAGGTTGAGGGTTTTCTGATTGGAGCATATTGTTCACCTCTGCCTCAGGTTTATAGACCATCACAGCTGGATGGGAGGTCTAGCTCACCAGGCTGGGTGGAAACCTCTGTTGCTGAAAATGATTGTGATTCGGATTTCTGATCCTCTGCTTCCACTGTTTCCCCATCAGACAGCTGAAGGGTGTTGTGGAGCGCCTGGTGTCCTGCCAGCACCAGCGAGGCCAGGCCCAGGACCGCCTGGCTGAGCTGCAGGGCCAGACGGCCGCCCTGCCCCGCCTCTTCCCCTGGCCCGGCCTGGGAGACCGCAGGCAGGCCATGGAGCAGACCCGCACCCTGCTGGACCGGACCAGAGCTCTGGGCCCCGTCCTGTCCTCCCTCCGCACACAGGTACGAACATCCAGACGTCATTTAGCTGATTTCTGTTGTGTGTCTGAACTCCACTGTTATGCATTTACCACATAGCTGTCAATTTATATGAAGCTCACTTCATTTGTGGAGAAGATTTTCTGATATTGACCATACCAACACCAGAATTTCATGTGAATCAATGGCATCTCAATTAGTGGGGATGGGATGCGTTTCTCTATTGCAGCCCCACTTTGTGATTTAGGGGCTAAAAATGGGAGAAATTTTGTTAGCGTTGAGTAGCTCACAAAATCAATTTGGGTGAAAGTGGGTTGATAAAGTTTGAATCCTCTGTGCTGTACTGTTCCCCCTCAGGGTGCCGAGCTGTTTCAGATCACCCAGGACCCCGGCTGGTCAGACCCGTCCTGGGCCGCCAAGGAGGAATCCATCCCCACCCTGCTGAAAGAGCTAACCGTGAGTTCATCTCTCTGTACCGACATGATGAAGAGTATTTCTTTCTCTATAATCCAAGGAATATCTTTTTTTTAAATCTATTTTGTTGTATTATTTATAAAGTCTCCCATTCATTACAGCTGATGGTTTACTGCTACAATTTCTTGTAAACATTGTAAATTTGTTATAAAAAAGTGTTATACAGCTATAATTCTCAATGCTCCTCAACGTCTTCTTCATCTTCCTCCTCTACTTCTTATCATCATCACTTGGATGTTTTATTGCACTGTATATTGAGATTAGACTGATTTTACTGCATATGATTTACGTTAATGCACATAATTTGAACCATACTGTCTGTCTGTGTCACTCAAGTCACCCGCTTTTGGGTCAACGTGCAAATTTCTTAAACAGCAGCACCATCACGTCTTACACTCTGTTAAGTGGTTTATTCACGTCAAATGTGAGACTCAATCACATGGTATCAAAGTTTCATGTAAACAGCTTAACCTGAATAAACCAGAGTCTGACCAAAACCTGTGTTCCTCCACTGCTGTGGTCAGGAGGCTGGAGCCGACCTGGAGCTGGGCATCCTGACCGAGCGGCAGTGCACCCAGCTGGTGGAGCAGCATGGAGCGGCCCAGGACTGGCTGAGGGAGCAGGTCAAAGGCCTGGGAGCTCCTCCAGCAGACAGGCAGGGTCTGCACAGCGCTGTCAACACACTCAAGGTCTGATAGTAAAACACTAGGGATGGGACAATATATAGAAATTCAATATATCGCAATACAAAAATGTGACAATACGTACGTAACGCTGGGCAGAAAAATGATTTGTGATATATAAAACACCATCCAAGAATGGTGAATTATACTGTATGTGTAATCCAGTTCTCTCTGCATTCTAATAACCTGGTTCTCCTCCTCCCACCCTGCGCCAGGCTCTGCTCCAGACGGTGGACAGGGAGGAGAGGGAGATGAAGGAGCTGGACTCGGTCAGAGACAAGCTGCTGAGCCTCTGCACCCCCGGAGGTCGGGACGCCCTGACCCTGGAGGTCAGCCAGCTCCACCAGCTGTGCGCCTCTTCAGAGCAGGAGGTGAGGCAGCGCCTGGCCAGCTGCGAGGCCCGGCTCCAGGAGCTGGACGGTCAGCTGACCAGGAGGGCGGACGGGCTGAAGGAGAGAGCTGCGGCGCTGCAGTGGGAGCTCCGCTCTCTGGACCAGGCGCTCAGCTACAGCGAACCACAGAACAACATCGTCCAGCTGCAGCAGCACTGGCAAAGCCTCAAGGTTACTACTGTTTCATTTACTGATGAAACTATTTGATGAATCCTAAATCCTGGCATCATTTCGAATGTAAAAGTGATTTACATGATGTTGTTTTCTCCTCTTAGAACTGTGAGAAGTCACTAGAAGGTTTGGGTGCGAAGACTCATGACTTGTACCAGGAAGTGAAGTCTGCAGCCGTTGCAGACGAGCTGCCAGCGGACGTTATCACCATGGTGGAATCTCTAAACCAAAAACATGACAGGTACCACACCACACTGCCAACATGTAAATCACTGCCAAACCACAAGAGTGGGCAGCCCAACCTCTTTCAGTGTTTTTATTAGTTCAGGGTCCAGAGAAAATGTTTTTAAATGTTCTTAAATTTTAGTTTAAACGGCTATTTCTAGTACTTTTGTTATTGAAAAGACATCAAAAACTAAGTCAATTTAATATCACTACAAAATCATTCTAGGGGTAAATTTGGCTCAAAGAATGAACAGTTAAAAAACAAAGGGAATCAGCAGAGTAAAAAAACATTAAGCGCATCACTTTCATGAACAAAAGTCATTCCTTTGTGCCATTACGACTCTCTAACGAAGATTTAAACTTCACGTGAACGCAGCATAAACTACAGACACATTTACAAAGGGAGGAGGTGTAGTCATAGTGGTATGTGACATGGAGGGAGAAAGAAATATACAAAAGATTGAAACACTAGAACACAATTAAATATTGACGATTTTCACTGTGGAATCGCTCATAAGACGGCTGATACCATTTGTATTTTTATAAATTTTTATGGGATTCATGTATCTTTATCTCACTGAAGATATAAACAGGGAAAGAGGTGAGTCACCACATAACGTAAGCCTGACTCAGACCAGCTCACATGGGTCCACTTGACCACTTGGGGCATTTCAAACTGTACATACAGATTGAACAGATTCTTCTCTGATGAATTCTCAGCTGGCGCGCCTCTTCTTCTATTCAGCTCTAAATGGTTATTACATGCTGACAACATACCACAGTGGTTCTCGTTGGTTCTGTTTGAGATATGAGACATCCAAATATAAATACATCTTATCGCAGGCCTGGTTTCTTGAACTAAGCATCAGGATGCACACACACACACACACACACTTCACTTATTTGTTGTGTCAGGATGATGCTTGATTTGTTTAGTTGTCTGTTCTGTATTATGAGATAAATTTATTATATCAGAATAAACCCCTTGAGATGTATCATCTCATTTTCAAGGGGGTCCCAAACAAATACTCACAAAACAAATGGAAAACAGAACAGTACAAGACAGAATGATATATAAAACAACAATGACAAAACAAACAATAAACAACCAAACAAACAACAAACTAAATAACAAAAGAAAGAGAAAAAAAAAGAAGAGAGTTACAACCTTAGACTAGACACAATCAATAAAAAAAGAAAAGGATCAATCTATAAATACAGGAAATAAAGGAACAGTGATGGCCTTACTGAAAACATAAGCATTCTGTTTTAAGATGAGAAAACAAAACATTTTTAAATAAGCAAAATGATGACAGAGAACGGATATTTACAGGTAACTTATTCCCATCAGAAGGAGCCCGAAACATAAAAGCTTTTTTACCAACTTCCTTAGACACAAAGGGGACTATAAAGAGGATCTGATCAGAGCGTCTTAGTGAGTAATTTGAGGTATAAGGAACAAAAAAATGTTTTAGACAATAAGGATAGTTAAAGTTAATGCATTTAAAAATAAATTGGTACCAGTGAAATTGCCGTCTTATATCAAGAGGGAGCCACCTGAGTGTATTATGCTTGCAGTAGTTCCTTTTGTGTGCTCCATTATGGTGTTGATTAGTTTTTCTTTCATCTCTTTTCTTGCTTTTCCTCATTCTCTTAGTGTAATATACAGTATAATATGACTGCTTAAAATAAATTGATTTGATCTCCAGTCTAAGGTCCAGGCTGAGTGAGAGGCAGGGTTCCTGCAGTATGAACACAGCTCGCTGCCTGACAGACTGTCTTCACGCCCTGCAGCAGTGGAACCACAGAAAACCATCAGAGTCCATTTCTTCTGTGCAGGTAATTTTTTTAAACTGCTTTATCCAGTGAAGGTTTATCCACTGGCTTATGCACACTTAGCAATGCAAATGGCTGCCCGAGGAAGAGTACCGACTCGAATCATGACTTGAAAGTGTGTATAAGCCAGTGTACCACAGCTTTCTAATGCGATTTCTTTATGCAGTCTTAACCTTGAATAAATGATCTTACTTTCTGCAATACAAGTGGTTTCTCTACCCTCATTATTAAGCAAATATTTTAAGCATTAGCTCAGGGATTAAGTTAAATATTAGCTTAAGACTCCTCCTGCTCCCACATCTCATTGACTTGTTACATCTGTGAACAGGTGATGCATTTGCACACTATATTTCACACAGAAACACACACATTCATTTAGTCATAACTACAAACATGTCTCTGTCTTTGCCTCCTGGTCTTAGGTGGCATTAGAGGAAGGTGAGAAAATGCGACTCAGCCTGCGGGAGGCGCTTTCTCACCAGCAGTTTCTACTGGACTCTCTGAAACCTGAACTGTTAGAGAGACTGGAGAAAGAGAGTTCAGAGACGCTCAAGGAAGCAGACACACAAACTGCTTCTCTCAGCCAGAGCCTGAAGGTATTTAATATGATTTAAATATATGGAATTGAACTCTTCAGACAAAGAACCATAAAAGTACATTTCATTTTCTAAAAAAAAACCCAATGTACTTGCAGCTGTAAATGCATATTATGTAAAAGTGTGAGTGTTACAAATTACCTGAAGGTGTATAACCTCTACTATAACTTTAGCTATTAATGTGAACAACACTCCTGCTTACTGTCTTTTGATATCAGATTTGATAACATCACTCATCTGAAGTTTTAAAACTGACTCATATGGTTCCTCATCTTAAGGCTTCATTTAATATTGTTAAATATTACTGCATGTCATGTTTTAGAAAATTTTAGACAATTCCAACATTTCCCCTGTAGCAATTTAGATTTTATCCTTTCATTCCAGGAACTTGATGAAAAGAGTAAACAGAAGTCACAAGACCCTCAGTCCTCTGAAGTCCCTCCTGTTAAACCAGAGGAGACAAAGACACCGGTAGTGGCTCCACCACGAAAAAACAAGCGCTCACCTGAGAAAAAGCGTGCTTCTGCTGCCCAGGAGAGCCATCAAGTTAAACTGCAGGAAAAAACTCCCAAAACTGAGAAATCTATATCTGTCGAGGAAGAGTTTTCCGTTTCAGCTGAAACCATACAGACTGAGGCTAAAACACCAGTGGAACAGACTGAAATTACTGTTGTGGAGCAAACCAAACCTGAACCAAGCAAGAGGAAAGCTAAGAGTCAGAAATCTGTTCCAGAACCCACTACAGCACAAAGTAGCACTACTTCTGTAGAGGCACAGTCTAAGAGTATAAAACCAGCTATGACTCCTGAGCAGACTAAAACTGCTGTTGAGGAGCTTACACTGACCAAAGAAGTCCCCAAGAGTATAAAATCTGAAATGTCTCCTGAGGTTGTCGCAGCAGAGCAAACTGCTTTAGTGGAGCAGACAAAACCTAAACCAAACAGGAGAAAGTCAAAGACTACAGAACCTTCCATGACTCCTGCAGCTGTGGAAGAGACCAGGCAAGAGACTGAGAGTCCAAAGGCTGCCTCAACTCCAGAATCGGTCACAAGACAGACTGCACCTGTGGTTGTGGAAGGCACTACACCTGTGCCATCCAGGAGAAGGTCCAAGGCTCCATCTACTGATGCAGAGCCTGCACAGACCAAGGAGGAGCCTGAAATACTAACACAAGAGTCAGTCACAGATCAGACTGGAACTGCTGTTATGGATGAAACTAAGTATATACCAACCAGGATTCCAGATTTCTCCAAAGTTTCAGAACCAGTCACTACTGGCCCTATAACTGCTGCTGTTGAGCCTGAACACACTAAGAAAGAGACAGAGACTCTGAAGTCTTCCATTACTTCAGAGTTGCTCACAGAGCGAACTGAAACCACTGTTGTTGAGCAAGCCAAGTTTGTACCCACCAGGAGAAAGTCAAAGAAGAGTCGAGAACTTTCCAAAACACCTACTGAAGCAGAACCTGCACAGAAGGAAGCGCCTGAGAGTCTGAAGACTTTCCCAACTTCAGAGCCTGTCACAGAAACAGATGATGTTGAGCAACCTAAGCCTGTGCCAAATAGGAAGAAGTCAAAGGGTGCAGAAGTTTCCACAACTTCAGAGCCAGCCGCTGCCCATGGTAGAACTACTGATGTGGAGCCTGAGAAAACTAAGAAAGAACCTGAGAGTGTGAAATCATCCTCAACTGCTCCTTCCTCTGCTGTTGAGAAACAAAGTAAACTTGTACCAACCAAGAGAAAGTCCAAGAGTCATGAATTTTCCACAGCTTCAGAGCCAATTGCTGCACAGACCAAGGAAGAGCCTGACAGTCAAAAGCCTTCCTTGAGTTCCAGGGAGCAGACTGAATCTGTTGTTGTGGAAGAAACTAAGCTTGTACCAGCCAGGAGAAAGTCAAAGAGTTCTGAACTTTATACAGCTTCAGAGCCAATTGCTGGTCATGTCAGCACTACTGTCACAGACCCTGAACAAAGTAATTACAAATGCAAGTCTCTGAAATCTGCCACCGCCTCCAGGCCTGACATAATGCAGACTGAAATTGCTGCTGATGAGCAAACTATGCCGGTTCCGACACGGAGAAAGTCGAAGAGTACAGAACTTTCTCCAACCTCAGAGCCAGTCACTGTCCCAAATAAAACTGCTCAGTTGGAGCCCAAGCAAACAAAGGATTCTGAGAGTCCAGAGACTTCCATGACTCCTGAAAAGGATACAGAGACAACATGGACAGTAGTGCCTCTTCATGAGCCGGAGCAAGGCCATAAAGTGGCTGTGCTCGTTCTGGACACTGTCTCACAACAGATCCATGCACCAGGGATCAAGAGTCAGTTAGCTGAGATCCCTAGTGATGTACAGCCTCCAATCAAGGATTATTCTGATAAGTCAACTGTTCTACAAAGAGTGGAAACCAGAGAAGAGAAGCAAACTACTGTAAAGGAGATCTGTCCAGCATCTGAGAAGAGCCGTGTCCAGGTTGATGTCATTGATGCTGCAAAACACATTGATCCTGACCATCAGCCATCTAAGCAAGTTTCCCTCCCTGACACTCCAAGTGCTGCTCTCCATAAGAAAACACAGGAGCTTCCAGGGAAGAAAGTGGCCTCAGTCATTCTAGACACCAATGCTGTTCATGTACAGACAGCAGACACATACCCAGAGACAAGCACTGTATCCACTGGATTGGGAGGGGTTGGTACTACATTTTTCCAGCCATCAGATAAATTGGAAACCGATACTCCATCACCTCCTCGTACTGAAGATCTAGAGTCTTCCCTTCCACCCAGTCAGATTACCTTGTCTGAGTTGCAGGAGGTTAAAGTCAGACCCAGTGAGGTCAAAGATCCAACTGTTTCCCAGCCTACAGAGGGAGACTTCAGTACAGCACCTCAGGCACAATCACCCCTCTCCCAGCCTACTGACACACCACACGGGGCAGATTACATAGACAAATTATGGAAGAACACCCCTGAGACTCAAAAGCGATACGTGGTACTCGATCTGCCTGAGATAGGAGTCACCCAGAAAAAGCCAGATCAGTCAGAGAGAAAGCATGTTGATCAAGCACAGCGAGAGAATGTGGTTGAATGTGACTCTGCTCAGCCTAACATAACTCTGCCTGCTGTTTCAGAAGCAGCACAGCCACATGAGGCAGAAACAGTGTGTACAGAAATTAACATATCTCAGCGAGAGATAATGAAACCAAGCCAAACTGAGACTCAGGCAGAGGTCCTCAAAGCCACTGAAGAAAGACCCAAAGAGGTCAAGGGTCATGGTACCCAGGAAGACCATGCTGAGGAGTTGAAGATGAAACATGAGATACATGATGCACCCAAGAGTCTGGATGAAATGTCTGTTAGGATGGTGGAAATCCACACGAAGACTGAAGTGCATGTTTCCCAATTAAATACGCAGGACAATATAGAGCAGCATGAAAACACATCTGTCACATTAGAAAAGGAGCCAAGGATAGATATGGACCAAACAAGTAGACAGTGTGAGGCAGTGCCAGAAAGCAAAGATATGACTACCGCTGAGGTTCAGCCAGAGAAGGCTGCAGTTCAGCTGAACAGGGTCGTAGAGCAAGAAACCAGTACTGAATACCCCAAACCCAGTGTGTTCCCTGAAGCACCAGCAGACAGACACACAAAAGACATAGAGGAAAATAAGGAGGAGGAGAAGGAGAGGGAGAAAGAAAGGGATGAGTGGGAGAAGGTTAAGGAGGAGGAGAGGGAGGAGCTGAAGGAAAAGAGACTCAGTTTAAATCGAGAACTAGAGGAAGTCCCACTCCCTGTTGCCAAAGCAACAACCGCTGACCAAGAGAGGCTGGAGAACGATGATTTGCCACAGGTAAGACATGTGGGTGGGGTACTGATCTGTTTTTTTCAAGGGTGGAAGTAACTAATTGCATTTACTCACATTACTGTAATTGAGTAGCTTTTTTGGGTACTTTTATTTTTAGTTTCTGAAGTCAGTAATCTTTTTGAATTAATTAACTCTTAATTAAGTATGTTTTTAGGAGCCATTCGCAGTGAATCTGAGTTTACTTAGACTGATATACATGGTTTGGTTTGTGGGTAATGGCCCAATAATTATTCATTGCAAAATTTGCAATGAATTCTAAGTGAATCAGAGTCACAGGGAAAACTTTCAAATTCATTGCAGATTTAGGGTAATTTGTTAAAAAATAATGGGTCGCCCCTCACAGGAAAACAAGCAAACAGGAATTAGGGTTAGGGTCAGTCATAAGAAGTTTCATTTTTTTAAATAATGTGTGAGTTATCCAAGATCAGCACTTTTCTTAGGAACTTTATGAACCATCACCAGCTTGCAAGGGGTATGAATAGCCATTATGAGTTTAGTAGTAACCGTTACACTTGATGCATTTTAAGTCAATATTCTTTGCCCCTGCGTGAGATTTTTTAAATAGATTTCATTCAGCATTCTGTGTTTTCATGTCCATAGACTGTTTAAGATGTGCCCCATGTCAATACCCCCATTTATTTAGGCTCCAAACCCAGTGTCTCCCCTATTCTATATCTTTTCTTAGTAAAGGAAACAATAAGGGGGTAGACTGCCTACTTTCCTTTTGAGCGCTTTTTGTAGGTGGTGTAATATGACCTGGATAAGATGGATGAGATTTGTGTTGCAGTTTTCTGTACCTTTGAGAAACATTTCAGGTTTCTAGTACAAAATACCTCTGTAACTCAGATGGATGGTAGTTCTTAGAAATACAAAGAGAGGTGGATCGAGAGAGAGAGAGAGAAAGAGAGAGAGAGAGAGAGACAGACATCAGGGGAGAGGGGGAGAGAGAGAGAGAGACATCAGGGGAGAGGGGAGGAGAGAGAGAGAGAGAGAGAGAGAGAAAATAATAGGGGACAGAATGAATATAGAGCTTGCTTGCTTCAGGGAAGTAATGTATATCATCAGTTATTTTCAGTCCACTGCATTTACAAAGCACTTTGTAACTTTGTGTGCTATATAAATAAAGTGCTATATAAATAAAGTTATTATTATCATTATATTTACTTGCTTGCACTTGCTCCGTAACACTGTAAGAATGCCATGGATGACTGGTCAATGTACACTGGCTTTTAGAGCTTGTAAAAAGAGTACAATACATTTGGGGCTGTACAAGTCACATACTAGGCTACATTTTATAGGCATAATACACAAAGCAAAGAACATAAGCTTGAGGCATTTAAACCTGTGCTAGCACAGCTTTCACTGCCCCTGGGTAGGAATATGAGCTACCTCACACATGATGTCATTCTCTTTGAAGTCACAGGGAGCGAGGCTTGGTTGTCTTGTCTTTCTTGTTATTCGAAAGGGGGGAAGACTTGTTTTAAGAAGCAGCGCTCTTTTGTCAGCTCAGCAGAAACAGTATACATTTGTACGTTACAATTTGGCCTACTTTTCACCCGCTAATGCTGTTCTTTTGTGTTCACAATAGCAACAGGTGCACGTTGTGGACAAGATATCCCCAGCACTGGTGGAGGCAGTTCCTGTTCAGAAAGCTTCAAACGATGCTGTTCTGGTTGAGAAAGCGCTGCTGGAAGCAGTGCCTATTGAGAAAAACCAAGTTGAGGCAGCAGCTAATGTTGTGAAGACAGAGAAACCAGTTCTGGAGGCACCAGCAGGACCCACCATGAAGAACATCTTCTCAGAGATCCAGCTTCTTGCAGGGACTGGACCTAACAGCCTACTTATTGAGGTATCAAGAAATCCTAACTGAAATTTTAGGAGAGTAATTGGAGCGCTGTCTCTATAAAAATATAAAATGTAGAAAAATTTTATTTGGTGACAACATTTGATAAATGCTAGAAATGTCCTAGAAGAATAGTGGTCTAAGAGCATGTAATGTACTTTCAGCATTTTGGGTTTGAATCCAGCTCATGGTTTTTGTCATGTTACCCCGTGTCTTTCCTATCCTACCTGTCATTCTCCACTGTATATTAGCAAATATGCAGTTAACGAAATGCCAAAAAAACATGCTATTGGGCACTATACTTTGATGCAGGGATTCTCATACTTTTTCAGATTGCTGCTCTAAGGGGACACATTTCATGCTGTGATCCCCCCCCCCCCCTCCAAAAAAAGCATGCCCGCAATCCATTTTGGGTCATGAGCCAAATTTTGTGACACCAGGCTTTACTGTGTTTCTATGTCTCTCTAAGGGTAAAACCCAAGAGGATGCTTCAGAGGCTCTGGATACATCCATCAGTGATCTGGAGGATCGTCTGAGCAGGCTTGCGGCCAAAGTCCTGGGCTGCAAGAACCGCCCGGCTGAGCTCAACCCAACAACCATGGCCCAGCAGGTGGAGGAGGCTGAGGTGAGACTCCAAATGAGAGGCCGCACAGCACAGGAGGGAAAGAAAAAATAGTTTTAGATACAGCAGGAGTTGGACAGCAGGTTGGCAGCTTGGTTAGGAAGGCAGCTTGTTACTAACATTGGTTAATGATGCCAAAGTGCTCCCAGGCAAGGGCAGCTCTACTGCATATCTGTACCAGCCTGCTCCAAGGGTGGGTATTGGAAACTAGCATACATAAGCAAAAAGTAACCTTCTCAACAGGCAGGTGCTTGCCCTCATGGTTGTATCTGCCCTAGTAGAAATAAAACACACAAATCACACAGAAAATCTCACAATAGCACTGCATTTGAAAGCCAACCTTGTGGAAATACAGACTTTGATCTTATCAGTCAATTCCCTATGTGTCTTGCCGCTGCTGAGTACAGGAGTGCCGACAGGCTGCCCAGGCCCAGGTGTCATTGCTCGCCAAGCCCAGAAGAGCCGATGCTGCGGATACAGATGCTCTGGAGCATGTGGAGGGCCAGTGGAGTGCGGCTGTGTGGGACGCCACTGCTGTCCTCCAGAGTAAAGAGGCCCAGCTGCAACTGGTGACTGATTGTGCCAGACAGACCCAAGCAGCAAAGACCACACTGGAGAGACTGGCAGCAGAACTGGAGGCTGTCAGAACGTGAGTTGGTTTATATTCAGGTTGTGGTTACAATTAGCATTTTTAAACATCAATGTATCATGAACAGATTAATTGTAACACCTTGCTATAATTACTGTTAACAAATGAGACGATGGTCGAGGCAATTGGTAGCATCTATCTACAAGTGGAATAGTTAGTGCTGCTCTTTGTCAAAAACACGACTCTTCCAATAACTCTTCCCTGTTGCTTCCTCTGATAAGTGTTGCTACTTGTCTTGGATTTTGCAACAGTGGGTACAACTCAGTCTTATGCCTAATGCCTTTGTTGTAACAACTTTAATGCCAAACTCAAGAGTTGTGCACTTATCCCTTTGTTTCTCCCTCAGATCCCCAGAAGAGAGCAGCTCCAAAGAGGCAGAGCGACTGTGCTCCATACAAAGAGGTATGGAGGAGAACAGGACGGTCCTTGGGGAGCTGCTCCTGACCCATACCAAGCTGAGCCCCCACCTCAGCCAGTCTGAGCAAGCAACTGCACAGATTGAGCAGAAGGGCCTACAGGAGGAGTGGAGAGGCCTAGAAAAAGCCGTGGACAGGACCTTGCACTGTGTAAATGTCCTTGCCCGGGAGACTAGTGACCTTCTGTTGGAGATATCAGGCCTTCAGGAACACCTGGAGATAATTGGCAAAGACCTTGACGTCCAGTCTCCAGCTGATGCTCAGTGGAATTGTAAGAGGGTGCAGCAGCTGATGGTAGTAAACGCTGAGGTCAGTGCTGCCCGGCAGAGATACCTCCATCTGCAGCAGCTGTCAGAGACACTAGTCCTCAACTCACAGTGGGAGAAGGAAACAAAAGACATAGAACAGGGGCTCCAGAGGGTCAAAGACCAGCTCTGCCAGAAAGAAGAACTTGTGTCTTCCCAAACACAGAGCAGCAGCAACCCCACCATGGAGAAAATCGTCAAGGTGATGAGGGATGCCCTTGCCTGGGCTAAGAAAACAGAGATTGACATTGAGGGCAAGAGGAAACGGGTGGCTCTCCTCCCTGAGGAGGTGCACCAGCAGATCAGAGACCTGAAGAAGCTACAGTCTGAGGTGATGGCCAAACAGGGCCAGCTGGAGGCGCTGGTGGAGGAGGTGACAGAGCTCCTTCCACAGCTGGACAAGGCTGAGGAGGTGCCCATGGTGCACTACTCTCTGGATGCCCTGGAAGAACTCTCCAAGTCCACAGCAGAGAAGCTGGCCAAAGCTGTGAGAGAGATAGAGTCAGGCCTGCAGACCAGAGAAAAGATGTCAGGACAGATTGCTGACCTAGACTCCTGGGTTGTGGCTCACCTGCACAAAGAGGCCTCCAGGAGAGCAGAGGGCGAGGTTACGAGCCCTGCTGACCTTGATCGCCGGACCCGTCAGATCCAAGAGACCCTGTCTGAAGCTGAGAAGCAGGCTGCCGTCTGCGAGGCTCTTGTAATGAAGAGCAGAGACATTGCCTCTGAGCTCAGCATCACAGAGAACTGCATGCTTCACGACAAGCTTACCAACCTCCAGGAGGACATCAGAGCCATTAGCAGCTATGAGAAGACCAACAAGCAGGAGCTAGAGGAACACATCCAGACTCTAGACTCGTCCAAGCAAAAGCTGACTGCCGTAGAAAAAAGCCTGAGGCAGATGTTGGGAGACCTGAACAGATACAGGTTCCCCATCACCAGAGAGTCCCTGCATGCTCTCGAACCTTTCAAACACATGATTGTAGAACACAAGTGCCAGGTGGACCTTGTCCGACCCTATATCCCCCAGGAAAAGACGAGGGAAGTGCTTTCAGTCATTTCTGAACTTCACAGCAAAATGGCTGCCCTGGACATGAAGGCCAAGGATCATGAGAGGTACCTGAACTTGAGGCAGTGCGTGGAGGACCTCAGGGAGAATGTGGGGGAGCAGGTCCTTCAGACCAAAGAGGACAGTAGGGATGTGGAGGAGAGGTACAAGACCTGTCAGACCCTGCTGGCCCAGTTCCCTCTGATGAAGGGGCAGTGCGAGGAGGCTGGTCACAAGCTCCAGAGCATCTCCCCTGACCTCTACCCCTCGCAGCTGAGTGCTGAGCGACAGAGACTTAAGCAGAACATGGAGAGCCTTAACACCTGGGAGATGGCTGTCCATAACAACCTTAGCATCATGGAGTGGGGCCTGCTGAAGGGGTTGGACCTCGACTCAGAGCAGAAAGCCACCCAGGCCTTCCTCAGGGACACCCAGCGGGAGCTCCAACAACCCTCCATGTTGGAGCCCAAGGAAGCAGTCATTAACAAAGAGCACCGGAGGATTATGTCTTTGAAAAAGACTGTAGAGTCCAGACTGAGAGCATTGGAGGTTCTGGAGCAAAAGAAAGGAAACAGACAAGGACGTAAATCTCTGGATCTGGTGGAGTTGAAGAATACAGTCCTAACTGAATGTGATTCACGAATGGCAAGTTGCATCATTCGGCTTTGTTTTGCTGTGTGCTTGCATATTTTTTTCTATGATCTGGTTCATCTAGTGTTTGCAAATACTTTTTAGGACTTGTTTTGACCTACCTAGGTGCCAGAGAAGTGGGGTTTCTTGCTTTGGACAACACAATGAGGCTTTGGGATGTTTAGACAATCACAGCAAAGCACTTGAACGTCAATCTAGTATACTTTTACCTTACACCTTACTTATTTGAATTGTCGTGATGCAGTAAAGCCCACCCATCTTGTACTCTACACATGTTAAAACTAATTCTAAGAATTATTTTCAAATACTATTTGACCCAGGTCTGACTTATTTATATATTGGTCAATATTTGTATTATTATATTTATTATATAGGTCCAGTCAAGTCAAGTCAAGAACACAGATGTAGATCTTTTTGCAAATCCACTCTGCACTATACCATTCAATAGCGATTAGGAATTGACTAATCAATGCATAGAAGTTTGAGATCCAAATACACAGGTTGAAATCACTTAAACTTTTTCTAGTGCTAGGGAAAAAATAAACCAAACATCAATAAAATTACTAAATTTTTTTAAGTTTTAGGCAAATCAACATCCAATAGCGGCTGAGACAAGATAGGTCAGTGTCAAACACGTCAAAAAAGGGATCTCGAGACCGGACTCAAGACTGAGACTGGACTGAAGTACTGCAGGCCTGATGTCATTATAATCTATGGTTAACATATGCTCTTTATGATATTTTAGGAGAATATCTCCCAGGCCAGGGAGTCTTTGAGGAGCTACACCTCTGCTGTTAAACGTGCAGTACAGTTCCTGCGGGACACCGAGGCGTCTCTCCTGCCGCCACGCGGCTCGGTCGGAGCGTGCTCTGAAACGCTAGAGGAGACCCAGCAGGCCTTGGCCTCACTCGAGCAGCAGTTCCAGATCCATGTGGGCCAGCTCCAGAGCCAGGTTCCCCAGCATCCTTACTTTTCCCCCCAGGAGGTGGAGCATCTCCAGGAGAACGTTCTGAGCCAGCTCCTGGTCAGGATGTCCACCCTCCAGGCACAGGGCCACATCAGACTGGAGTGTCTCAGCAGGTACAAGGCTTTTGTAGTAATCTCACATAAAATTCCTGATTCCTCAATCTCACATAAAAGCCTCATTCCAATCATGATCAGAATCAGAATGAAGATCAATTAGGTACAATTAATGTAAAAGAATTTGTCTTGATGACATTGGAGCAGATACAGTATCAACAACTTACATAGTAACACATGTATTTCAGGTTATCAGGATATCATACACCAGGATAACAGGCCCTCACACAGTGTAAGGGGATAGTGCAAGACATACAATAGATATCAGGGCTGTACATGTCATTTTATACATTCAACAATTAGTCACTATGTGTATGTAAGCAGAAGGGATAGCTCCGCCGCAGGAAGCCAAAACATGGAATTGGAGATTTGAATTAAGTTGGACATTAACAGATCAAGATTTGTGTCTTTCAGGTGTGCAGAACATCACAGAAAATACAGGACGTTCCAGGATGAAATCAGCCAGTGTGTGAAGAGCACAGAGGACGGCCTCTCACAGTGCATCTTTCACAAAGTCACTTCTCTCACTGACTGCACTGACCAGCAAGTTAAGCTAAAGGTCGGTATGAAAATGATCGTCGTCGATGTTGACTGCTCTGGGGACCCGTATTCAGCACCACTGACTTACTTTTGTTTTTTAAAGTTTGTATTAAAATGACACCTGGAACAAAAAACACGGAAAATTAGACCTAGGTAATATATTTTCACTCTGTCTGCAATATCCAAAATGTAATTAATGAATTAAGAATTGGAGGAAATAGTGGCCATTTGGTTTAATTTAGATTATTTTGTTTGTTTTTTTTACTATCACTAGTAGATTATAGGTTTACAAGATTAAAAGTTTGCACAACTGTGATCTAGGCCAGTGGTTCTCAATTTTTTTCATATCAAGGACCCCTAATTTAGTCCTCATTAGGGCCACGGACCCCCATTTGATGAGATTTTGTCTCTCGGACCCAAATCTGAGAATATTTTTATTGTCAGATATGATTTTGTCCAGAATTCCATGACTATCTGTACTGTAGGTAGAGAGATAACAGTGAAGCTATGATCAAAATAGTCATTCTAAAATGACAAAATAATGAAGTTTAACAATTCATCAATTTACTGGGGACCCCCTGGAATGCCCTCAAGGACCCCTGGTGGTCCCCGGACCCCGCATTGAGAACCACTGATCTAGGCAGCACATTGGGTTGGGTGGGGGTCGTTATTCAATACTGCAGAAAATATCACAATGTTCACAAAATATTGCGATATTCAATATTATCGCATATCAACCCAAGCCTAGCGGAGAGAGCATTACTCGTTTACTTTCCCCACCCACAGATTACCACTTAAAGGTCCATTCATGAAGAAACGCTATTGTGACTGACATGACTGTGTTGGGTGTGTTGTGCAGGCTCTGTGTGAGGAGGTGGAGTCGCTCCAGAGGCGTCTGGAGGGGCTGAAGGAGTGGTGCCCGGAGCAGAGCTGTCGTGGGGGCAGGGAGGCGGCCGTGGCTTCTGTCAGGAAACACGTGTCCAGACTGCATCGCTGCACGCGGGAGCTGACAGCCCGCTGCAAACAGAGGATGGCAGAATGGAGCGACATCACCAAGAGCGTAAGTACATCTAGATACAAACATACATGTCCATCTTCACAAATGACTTCTTGTATTGAAGTTTGAACAAGTGAAAAAATGTCACTAGTTTTCAGTGCAGTGACTTGTTTTAAGAATTTTCTTGAAATAGTTCATTCCAAGATCAAGATTATGACTTGATTTGAGTGAAATTATCTCACCTCATTGAGTTTTCTCTCACTTGTTCCAAGAAAAATTAAGATGAGCCTCAATACTAGATTAAAAGACTAGATCAAATGACCACTTAGCCTTGCCTTCCTGTGCACTTTCCAGTCAAGCTGTTTTGTGTCCTCAACTGGATCAAACCAAATGATAGTGAAGAGGGAGGAATTTATGTTGCACATACAAGCACTGCTGCTTCAACACAATCATTTTATGGATTGTGTGTATGTACATATTACTACTATCAAGAGGTGAAGTGGAAGCCTAGTTAGGTTGAAGCCTAGGTACATTAGCATTGGCCATGATACTGCAGATTCCCATCATTGTTAGAGCCAGGAATTAGTATAAGTAGACGGATGGCATAAGTAGATAGATACGTGCAATAGATAATCCTCTAAATTTAAAACCTCATGGCTCTGCTGCATTACCATTTTGAAAATATAGTCAGAATTCAGATTTTTTTCTCAGAATTCTGACTTTAATCTCAGAACTTTATTCTCAGAATTCTGACTATAAACTCAGAATTCTGACTTTTATCTCAGAACTCAAATAGATTTCACATGTGGCCCTAATCCTCTTCCGTAGGGGGTGCAGAGTTACACCAGATTTAATATTGACATCACTTCTCTACTGTTCTTCCTCTCAGGTGGAGAAGGCCTCTGTTGTCCTGGAGCAGGTGGAGGAGGAGCTACCTGACGGCTCCGGAGAGAAAGCCTCAACTGAGGAGCTTCACGACCTGCTGCAGTACTGGGACCAGTACCAGGACCGGCTGGACTGTGAGCACCGAGCCCTGTCCGCACTGGAGCTGCGCATCGCCAGGCTGCTGGGTGTCCCCGCCCACCTGGAACAGGCTCCTCCCACTCCGCTCTGCCAGCAGCTGCAAGCCATGCAGGGCCGATACAGCAGGTGAGACGGGATTCAGTGTGCAAATCACTAAGAACTATGAAAGTCCATTTTGAAATCCTTTGAATGGTTAACTTACCTTTATAAGGCAGTCAGTTTACATCGTTTGGAGTGTGAAATTTATGCATTACCTGAAAGTTTGCATCAAAACAACCCCAAATTTAGAAATGGGGATTTAGAAACATCATCTCAAAACAAAATCTCGATTTTCTTGATTCCTGATACTCAAAAGATAAAGTTATGCTTTATCATAAAAACGCTTTATCATTATTTCTTTCTGGTCGCAAAGAAATTAACAAAAGCACCAAAAAAAAAAATCCTCCAAAATCCCACACAAGATTAAGACACTTGTGACTTTTGGTGAGGTTGGAACTTTTTAAACATCATCATTTATCATCTTTTTTTCTCTGCTCCTGAAAAATTAGAATTGAGAAGGATATTGGTTTCCAGGAAGACAAGTATTAGGCTCTTGACACAAAAGACTCCATTACCCAGAAGCCCCTGACTGCCATGCCTGGATTAGCAATCAGGGGAAAGTGGGTCGGACATACAGTAGGCTGCAGTGCCTCTATGTTTAGAGCACAAGTATGTGAGGATGTATTTATATATACTTCATCATCCACAAGTGCTTTAACTGCCATGAGGCTCTGTCTTCTGAATTCAGTTGTGGATTTTGTTCTCAATGCAAACTATCACTTTAATGGATTTAAGGTAAGAGACTGCAGCTACAGAAAATTGTCAAAGTATTATTGTTTGTGTCTGCTGTTGTTAAAATGTTGATACAAGTTAAACTGAAGACAATTTACTGGGCATACTGATCTGTGCCTTGTTTGTTAGAATTGTTGATATTTGAGAATGAAAAAAAAAAACAGATGTAACAGCTTGGACAGTGAAGTTTTACACAAGCTGTTGGACAGCAGTTAGATTCACAGCTGCTGCTTTCTAGGTTGAAACAAGCAGAGATGTAGTTTAGTACAGTGGTTCTCAACGTGGGGTCTGGGGACCACCAGGGGTCCTTGAGGGTGTTCCAGGGGGTCCCCCAGCAAATTGATGAATTGTTAAACTTCACCATTATTTCACTTACAAGAAGTTAACCCAATTAGAGAATGCAGAATGACTATTTTGATAATAGTTTCACTGTTTACTCAGTTTCATTACTTTTATTAACAGCATTGCCCACATTTTAAGCTGATAGAAATATTTATAATAATTTTATTGTAAACATTGTAGGAAGTAGAATCAGACAGATGAAAGTTACATGAAAGTATTTTCAAGAAAATGTAACATAATACTACTTTAAAAACCCATTTCATGTGACACTTTATAATAACGATTACTGATAAATGGTGAATTAGTCCATTAAATGATAATTAATAAATGTCACATAATGATTCACAGCTAATTCATGATTCATTAATTTCCTACATTGTTTACCGATGATATAATGTAAATATTTAAATATTGATTGACATGCTAATAAATCAAGTAACCATTTACCTTTGTATTCTAATATTAAGAAATTAAATACATATTTTTTGACAATTTGTTAGTCATTTGTTAATCATCTGTTAGAATATTATTAAGGATATTAACTAATATATAACAAACTAGGATAATAAAGGAAATTGATCAATTGATCAATCAATCGATCATCAATTAGTTGTTACTTAACCATTCAGTAATATTTATACCATATATTAGTGCCACAATAATTAAATAATTAGGTCAGGTTTACATACAGTATATAGCCCTTTATGACAAGCATTTCTCAAAGTGATCACATTATTATCATCATTATTAGTGATCATTAATAAAGTGTAATTGCTCCTGTGTGTGTGTGTGTGTGTGTGTGTGTGTGTGTGTGTGTGTGTGTCCACAGTGTGAAGCAGAGGAGCAGGGCGGGTCTGGAGGCAGCCAGGCTGGAGGTGGAGGAGAGGGAGAAGGTTCGGGAGCAGCTGCAGGGTGTCAGAGTTTGGCTGGAGGCTGCAGACGGTCTTCTGTCAGAGCTGGAAACCTCCGGCAGCACACAGGAGCTGCAGGTGGGTCACTGCTCCGCTGCTGCATTTTGGTATTTGGTTTGTTCAACTTCACAATGACCAAAACCAGGGCTTGTAAAAGTCACATGGACTCAGAAGTAGCTCCTTTATTGGTCAGCTTTAGAGACTTTGGCGATGTGGGGGAGTCAAAAACAAAATGTAATTCCAGTCCCTGTAACTTTAGCATCTCATTTAGCAGCGGACCCCCTAGAACCCTCTCAAGGACCTCTGACGGTCTCCAGACCCCACTTTGGGAACCTCTGATCTAACCAACACAGTGCTGAGTTCTGAGCATCTCTCTGCCTCCTGGCCGGTGATGTGTAGATTATGTCTCTTTAATGAGAGAGGACGGTTTCATCCTCCTGACTGTAAAATGCAATGATGCATTTGTGCTCACTGCAGCCAACATCGTAGCTCATTGATATCTTTGTAAACAGAACATGAAACACTCAACTAGAAAATCCAATCCAAAGATGTATTCACAACTACAACACTGAATATAATGCTGACATTATGACAAGCAGTGGTCACATTGTATACAATGGTTAGTTTCAGCCATAGACAGTTGATCCAACCGTATTGATAATTCCCATAAAGCTCAGCTGTGCTTGCTATGCCAACTGTTGTAGTAACATACAAATAAATAAATTACAAATTTGACCTAAAGGTCTGATCTCAGCCCATAGTTTAAATCAACACTGGGCAACTCTGCATGTTGGTGGCCAAATGGCAGCGAGAGGTACAGTAACTGTTTGAAAAATTTGAAATCCAATACCCAGAAATCCTGTGCGGTGAGGTAAGTAAACGTCACACAGTTCACTCATGTTTACCAACCCGGCCGGTCTGTGATGCTTTATACCAAAGGCAAGCAAAGAGACGAGAGAGGAAAAGATCCAGTCCAGCTTTCTCTGCTGCTGTTCAGGAGACAGATTGGATTTCACTCCTGTGTTTCAATTCGTCACTTCCTGTGTGTAGAGAAGTGTCCATACCTGGTACCAGAATTTCATTTGGGCAAACAGGGTGAATCTGCAGCATCTCAATTAGTGGGGATGGGATGCTCTTCTCTATTGCAGCCCCACCATTTAGGCTGATGAGACAGGTGTATTTTTACCTCCGTCAAGGAGGTTATGTTTTTGGTGCCGTTTGTTTGTTTGTCTGTTAGCAGGATTACGGAAAAACTACTGGCCCGATTTCCATGAAACTTGGTGGAAGGGTGTAGCATGGGCCAAGGAAGAACCCATTACATTTTGGAGTGTATCCGGATCCGACTCACAAACAAGCAATAATAGCACGAACCTTGGTGGAGGTCTTTGCTCTCCGAGTGCCCTTCTAGTTACATTACAATTTTGCTTTAAAAAAAATGCTAATTTAGAGTAACGGTCTTGGCTACGAGGCCAAAACAGTTGTTACAAGTAGTTCCTGAAGTTCAGCCTGAAGTTCAGAAAAACCTCTAGGAAATGCAGAGCTACAGTAATGAATTTAGTGACTGTTGACTGTGCGGTGTAACTGTCCGGTAAATATGCTGCTAACGTTTGAATGTAACCGTTGGTTTGGCCGGAGGCCCGGTGGCTGTCTGGTTTGCTCTCTGTCCCACCAGCCCAGCATTATGCTGCAGTATTGTGCTGCTTTTGTCCAAAGACCTGAGCAGCAGCCAACATCTCCCTATCCACTCCTTCTTTTCTCTGCTGCCCCCACCGGTTCCCTTCCCCATGCAGAGGGTCTGTGCTGCTGAAAGACAGAAAGCCCCCCCCCCCCCCCCCAACACACACATACACCCCAACACACACACACACACACACACTCACTCCATCCCCACCGCTCTTGTACCAGACACCTTTTGTTCCCCGTTGTAAGTGGATCTTCCAGGTGGCCTCTGTGGCCAAGTCTCCGACCAGCACTCATGTCACCTCATGGACACACACACACAACACACACACACACACACACACACACTTACACACTTACACACACACCATGTCCCCGCTCTCTCATGCCTGTCTCACACACACACAAACTGTCTCCCTGTGTGTGTTCCTTCTTGCTTTGTATCTCTCTCTCGCTCTCTCTAATACACACACACACACACACACACACACACAACCACTTACACTCTCTCTCACTCTCTCTAATACACACACACACACACACACACATACCCAGTTTCCCATGGTGATAACGCGATGCACCTCCCTCTTTTGCAGAGCATCGGACACTTTCAGACCCAGGTAGTCTCTTCTGTATTCCTGCTCGCATTTCTAGCTTTTCTCCATATCCTAACTGTTTTGTTTTTTTTATCTTTAGCCCATAGATTGTGTTAGAAAAATAGAACTGGCTGTCATTGTGTTTCATGTGGTAGCAGTTGAGAGGTGAAAAGAGGTCACTCCGACTAATGCGGGAATGAAAGACTTGAAGAGGTAGGCTCTCTTTAATGAAAGCAGCGCAGGAGAGAGAGAGAAGGGGCTGACTGCTGAACAAAGAGCTGAGCAGTTGTGCGGTAAGAGATGTAGACAGAAGATTGATTTCCACCGTTTGAAAAATTACACTTTCCCTGACAAAAATAATGCTGGCATGAAAGTAAAGTGTCTCTGAAAATCTGAAGTTGTTAAATATCTGAAGGCCTTTGCTTAAGAGATGGTAAGGTTTTTTTTTTTTAAAGGATCCACTCATCAGATTTTGGAATGAGTCTTCATAAAGAGAATGAGCAAATATTGAGATTTTTCTTCAGTGCTGCAGAACGCAAAACTTTATCAAACTCTCATCATTTCATCCTTTTCACAACAGCAGTACCTTCCTCTTCCTGTCGTTCTTCTTCATCACCATCATCCCCCTCTTCTTCCTTGCCACCATCATCATCATCATCAAATTTCTCTTCTTCTCTTTTCTGTTTTTTGTCCCCTTTTCCCTCTTTCTCTCTCTCACACACACTATCTCTCTCTCTCTCTCTCTCTCTCTCTCTCACTCAACACAATTATCCTCTCTCCCCCGGCTGCAGGAGGTCCACGGCCAGCTGTGTACCCAGAAGGCCGTGCTCCAGCGCATCATGGAGAGCCTGAGGATGAAGTACTCTGACATGTACAGCCTGGTTCCCGTCGACATCGAAGGCCCACTGCAGGAAGTCACACAGTCTCTGAAGGAAGTGGAGGAGAAGGTACGAAATATTTAGATTTTGTCATAGCTGAGTTCAGGTTGTAGTTTAACACTTTATTGTCACTAATGGGACATTTGGTTTGCAGCACACAACACAATAAATCACACACACACACCGTTTTTTCCAAAATTAAAATTGATAATACGTTTCTTAAGGATGGACAGAGATTTATCTACTTTGATTTGCAAATAGATCTCTGTTCATCCTTAAGAAACGTATTAGCATTTTTGTCATTATTATCATTTTTAAAATCGATCATCCAGCTGATTGATGCACAGGAATTGCACAGAATTAAGTGCTTAGAAGTTTGAGGATCCTTACATGCACAGGTTCTTACAGTTGAAATCCCTTAAATTGTTTGTAGTGCTGAGGAGAAAAAAAAGATTACCCATTTTTTATAGTTTTAGACAGGAAGGAAAAAGTTGAGTCAGTATCCAATAGTGGCCAAGACAAACTGATGATCAAAAAAGTGACCAGACTGGAATACTACATCCTGGGTCCTACTGTAGCTCTTAATGTGTTTTCAGGTGGGAGAGGCGGTGGAGAGAAGTGGTCCCGTCTACAGACTGGGAGCTAAGCTGTGTGAGGTCCGGGCTGGTCTGAGGTCAGTCCAGGACAAACTGGAACAGAGAAGCCCCACTGTGACTGAAGCAGAGAGCACTCAGAAGGTTGGTGGTGAAAAATGGAAAATGGAGATCTATACTGAACAAAAATATAAACGCAACACTTTTGGTTTTGCTCCCATTTTTCATGAGTTGAAATAAAAGATCTAAGACTTTTTCTATGTACACAAAAGGCTTATTTCTCTCAATTTATGTTCACAAATTTGTTTAGCGTGTGCGTGTGCATTGTGTGTTTTTAGTGTGTATACATATGTGTGCACATGTTTCTTTCTGCATACCAGTCTCTCTGCCTATGTTCCTATGTACTGTCTTCCCATAATGTGTGTGTGTGTGTGTGTGTGCAGCGTGTGTGGGATGAGCTGGATGTGTGGCACTCCTGTGTGGCGGCTCTGGAGGTGGAGATGCAGGACTTGGAGAAGCCAGAGGAGGCGCTGCTGCTCAGCGAGCGGCTGGCCGACGTCCAGCAGCTGCACTCCCAGGTGGCCAAACAGGCCGAGCAGAGGACCGGCCTCCTCAGCAAGGTCAGAACAACTACAACTCCCAGAAGCTCTTGTTTTCTGCCAGTGTCACACTTATGATACCTTCAAGTGCTCCTCCTAAACTCCCTTTTCTGAGTTCAGAATTGCAACCTGTACTGTTGGTCAGAAACAGCAAATTGGATGCTGTGACTAGTTTTCTTTGCTGCTACAGAGCTATGTATTTACTTATTTCATTAGCCACTATCTAATGTTGTATATGAGTAATATTTGTTCCTCTAGGCTTGTTAGCGTATAGCATTCATCAGTGTCATTAGCAATTCTCACAATACCCCCCACCCCCACCCCCACCCTAAAAAAAAATAAAATAAAATAAACTCAGCAACTTGGAAATACAGAAAAATGCATCTTTCCCACCTGTAATGACCACTTTGTTGGGTCACTCATGTGCACTGATCACAGAATTACAATACTTTTGACAACACTTGAAAGCACCATTTGTTTTGAGAAGATTTTCATCAGTGTTAGCCCAGTTAAGCCCACAGAAGAGAAGATGAAACTCCTAAATAGTACTTTCTCTATGAAGCTTTCTTGGTGCATCCAGATCTTGAAATTTGACTTAATTCAAGAAATCATTTCAGTGTGTTTCCCTTGTTATGATGATACTGTATTCGCACTGTATTTGTGCTTTCATGGCTCAGCTTTTTTGATTGTTGTTACAGTAATGACTGTACAATATTTGTGCTTTTACAGCTTTGAATGGGTTTTTGATTGGTGTTTATGACTGGATCAATGTGCTGTTTTTTATCGCATGATGATTTAGTATTGTTTTTGGTGAGGTATAATCCACAAGTGGAAATGGGAAACTGAATTTTGTTTGTCAGATGTGGAGAAAAATGGTTGAAAGTTTTTTTTGTGCAGTATGTGAAGTTTTTGTATGATTATTTCTTGGTGTGTGATTTCTAAATGTAATATTTTTGCACTGAATGTTACTTGTGTTACGGTCAGATCCACACATGGCTTCAGCAGCATGAGGAGATGATCAATAGCTCTAAGAGCTGGATGACTGAGGCTCAGTCGTGGCTCACGGCCCCCTGCAGCTACACCACAGCTAAATGTCTGGCCAGCCACGTGCACGCTCTTCAGGTTAGTGCATGTTGACCTTTACTGCACTGCACTGCTGTATGCAACTCTACACTACACTTCACTTCACTATACCATAATATGCTATACTACTCTACACCCACTTTCAAAGTAAATGTAACAAATATAAGTTGCAAGGTGTATCATACGTTTTAGATTTTGCGTTTGATGAGAAATTCAAATGTTTCTTGATGTTTGTCCATCTTCACTGTCAATAGTGATGTCATTCAAAAAACTCATGATTAGTTGTCACATGTTGTCACTTCTTTTATTAAGAGTTTTGCCAATGAATTTCAGAATGGGAAGTCTCCATTCCTTTGATTTGTCTCAGGGTGACGAGGCTATAAATTTAGTCTCATATTCAGCCTTCAAATCTTATTTTTCTTAAACCAAGAGAAAAATCCTGCCAGTGAGGAGAGATAACTCGTAACACTTGTTTCCAATGCAGTTTCACTTGTTTCAGGAATTTTCTAGAAATGAGTGTCAGTATGTTGAAACCAGTCACAATAAGGCAGATCACTGCACTGCTGTCAAGAAAATGACTCTTGATTCTCCTAAATTCTTGAAATTCTTGTTGATTTGTATTGGAAACAAGTGAAGTGATCGCAGATTTTTTCACTTATTTAAAGAAAATTAGGATTCTAGGACTCAATAATAGACGATATGACTTGTTAAAACACAATTTCCACATTACACAACATTATACACAACAGTGGGCAACATTTAACACTATTCAGAAAAGAACATATAGCAACATTCACAGTTAAATTATCAGTCTTACAAGTCTAATAATATTCATGGATAGACCAACAGAGAAACTGAAAATGAAGCTAAGTTTTCTGGAGTTTGACCATCTTTCCCTCCTGCGTGTGCTGCAGCTGGTGCTGGACGACTCGGCTCAGATCCGGACCACGCTGCAGGGCTTCGGCTCGGTGCTGAAGGAGATGTCGCGGGTCTGTGATGTCACGGCCCTGCAGGAGCAGCTGGCCGAGTCCGACCGCCGGGTGGCCGCCGTGCAGAAGAGCTTCGTGGCTCCGCTGTCACAGCTGGAGCACGCCGCCGCCGTGAGTCCTGCACTGTCCCTGCATTCCCTCTCACGTCTCATACATTTCATATGTTCTTTTTTTCTTTCTCTTTCTTTCTTTCTTTCTTTCTTTCTTTCTTTCTTTCTTTCTTTCGTCAGTTTTTGATTTGTTTTCTCTTCTGTTCTTTTACTGTTCCTTTTGCTTTTTTCTGTTCTTTCTTGCTTAAATTTCTTTTTTGTTTCTCCAGGATCTTTCTTTCTTTCTTTCTTTCTTTCTTTCCTTCTTTCTTTCTTTCTTTCATTATCTTTCCTTTTATCTCTTTCCTTCTTTCTTTCTTTCTTTCTTTCTTTCTTTTTTCTTTCTTTCTTTCTTTCTCTTTCTTTCTTTCTTTCTGTCTTTCCTTTTCTCTCTTTCTTTCTTTCTTTCTCTTTCTTTCTTTCTTTCTTTCTTTCTGTCTTTCTTTCTTTCCCTTTCTCTCTTTCCTTCTTTCTTTCTTTCTTTCTTTCTGTCTTTCTTTCTTTCTGTCTTTCTTTCTTTCTTTCCCTTTCTCTCTTTCCTTCTTTCTTTCTTTGTTTTGTTCTTACATTTGACATCTGTCGCTCATCCTCCTCCTCCTTTCATCCTTATGCTAATGTATTTTTCTGTCTTTCGGATGATCAAAGACATTAATGGTGTTGCTCTGTAGGAGGTGGATGCCATCGAGAGTGAGGTCAGGCGCATGGAGAATGACGTGACTGAGATCAAGAATTTATTATCTTCTCCAGAGAGTCTCCCCAGCCCCAGAGAGGAAAGTCTCAAGGTGAGATGAGGCACTGATTTGTGTTTTCAGTTTATATTGATGCAGTGGGATTTTTTGTATGAGAAAAGACTGGCATCATGTGTACAGGTGATTGAGTCAGTCAGTGCATCTTCCAGCTCAGTGAAGCTCAAACTAAATCTCTGAACTGCTTCCATACACACAAATCCATGTTTATATGGTAATAAATGGTAGAAACAAGCTTTTCCTCAGTGGCTCAGACAAATATACTACAGAAAATGAAAGAAAAGTCGGAAAATTTGGTTGGGGCTTCTGTTCTCATCCCTTTTATTCTGAATTCTCCTCCTATCTGTGAACAGGTGATTGAGGGGAGGATCCAGTCAATGAGGAGGACGATAGCTGAGATCCAGAAATGTAAACCGGGCCTCTGTCTTCCAGAGAAAGCGGAAGAGACGCTGTCTGTCTTCACCATAGTGAACCAGCTCCAAACTCTCCTGCTGGAACTGGAGAAGGTCAGTCAATCAATCAGTGAATCAATCCCAAGTCAGTAAATCAATCAATCGCTCAGTCACTCCCTCTTTCATTCACTTGCTCACTACACACTACTCACTCACAATAATGCAAAAGTTAAGAGCATAAAACAACAAGGACAACGGTAATGCTAATAACTGGACATAAAAATATCAAATAGATAAATAGATATTTAAGTTTATTTAAAAAAAGCCCAATGTGAAGTTGATCACAAGCTGCTTAATAGCAAACATATATAAACAGGCGAGCTAACTCACGCTCATCATTGATTTGTTTCTCTCATTCAACATCACGTGTGGCAAAATTCTCATAGACTCTCATTCTAAACCATGATATCAATGTTTTTCTAAAAGTTTCAAAAATGACATATGTGGCTTGATTGTTACTGAAATAGAACCTCATTGCTTTGAATCGGGAAGATTATTTATTGTGTTTTCTGTGTGGGGGGGTTGATTTTCCCCGAACCAATCACTAGTGACTGATGCATCCGGCTGCCAGCCTATTTACCAACATCACCAAGAATGTCGATTGATTTTGACAAAAATATAGTTTTTTCAAAGATAGTATGTTGGTTAAGGAGGTGATTTCAACAAATCTATTCTGCCGAAACGCTAATGAAAAACCGTTCAAACTTTAGTCCTGCCCGCAATGGTGCTGATTGGCTCAATTGTTTCTCGGAGCGAGAACAAGCCGTTGACTAGAGCAACACCAGACCCTCTGAATCGTGTGACAGAATCTGAAAAGTGGGCGGGACGAGACTCAGGAGTCTGGAACCAGGTTTTCTATTTATAACAATACCCTCAGTGCAAGATCTGGGAATCTGCACTGGCTTGTCCGATGCTATTATACTAGAAGTTTGTAACGAACCGGCCTTCTGCCTTACCGTCCTGCTGTAGAGGGTTCCTGCTCTGTTCCTGCAGCAGCCTCCCACCCCAACCCCAGCCAAGGCCCCGTCCCCCAGCCGGTCTGTTCCAGCATCATCCCGGCAGAGGACCGCTCAGCCGCTAATCACAGTGACCGAGGCCCAGGTGAGTTCAGCACTCTGTCCAAACTGTATGTTGTACTCACTGATCAGGAGTACTTTCAGTGTACTGGATTTAAAGTTAAAGATTCTGTGCACACCTGGGATGAGTCTCTGTGACAGGTGCGTAGGAGTGGGAGCAGATGATCTAAAAGGATGGACACCTGCACATTATCTTCACTTGCTAATAGATTTTATACACCGGTTGCCTGATGAAGCTCGCACAGACCGAAACATTGCTTTTTAATAAATACAATCTATTAGCAAGTGAAGACAGGGTGCGGCTGTCAATCCTTTTAGATCATAGTTTAGAGTTGAGTTAGTTTAGTTTAGTTTAGTTTAGTTTAGTTTAGTTTAGTTTAGTTTAGTTTAGTTTAGTTTAGTTTAGTTTAGTTTAGTTTAGTTTACCGTATTTCCTCTAATATTGGCCCGGGCCTTTATTTACCTCAACTGCAGAGGGTACCAGGCCTTTATTGGAAGCAGGCTTATATTAGAGACAGGCTTTTATTTCTAATTCCCTCTGTTTGATAAGTATATTTGCTCATATTTTAGTAGGAAGCCTCCTTGTTTCTGATCTGCTTCTGTTGGGGTTCGTTAGGTAGCCGTTTTTTTTGTTACTGCAATGCATTACCGATAATTACGGTAATCGGCGACGGCACGCTCCAGAGACTTCCACCGGCCGAGCCATCTTGTGGCATACTGCCATCTTGTGGCACTTGTACTTTACTACAAACTACAGTTACATTATATAACAGGCACCAGGAGTTTACCGGTATCCACCGTTGTTTTTTCCTTTGTTTTTTTCCCCGGCCTGTATTTGGGGCCGGCCTTTATTTGTTCATGTCGACCATGGCCCCGGCCATTATCGGAGACCCGAGTTTTAACTGACTACCGGCCACTATTAGAGGAAATACGTTAGTTTAGTTTAGTTTAGTTTAGTTTAGTTTAGTTTAGAAGGCAAATTGTTCTCCAATATATGAAAATGACAGAATGTTAAACTGTCTTTGGAGTTCACTTTCTACTTGGAAAGTGCAGCAGTAGTTAACAGACTTAACTCCAAATCCTAGATTGCCAACATTACATACATCCAAAAGTAAGTAGCACAAGGATCAAAGTCACTGTGCCAAGATAGTAGATTTAACATATACTCCTGCACTCTCCTCCGTCTCCCCGCAGGACGGCACGGACCGCGGCCGGATCAGAATTGTCCATATGGAAGAGGATGTGCTGAGGAGGTCTGGAGCCGCGCTGATGACTGTGGAGGCGTCCTCGACACAGCAGAGGCTGTCCTGGGCAGCGGACAGGACTCCGGTAAGGAAGCGGCGAAGCCTTCTTTCTGTCTCCTTCTGCTGAAGCTCTTGTACACTGACCCAACAAACAAACACATCAAATCCATCTCTTAACATGGTTGGATCAGAGGACAAGGGCCATGTATTCACGTCGTGTCTAACTGGGCCCCCGGCAGCTTTACCCTCACAGCTTTCCCCCATTTACATAAACCTATTCCCACTCAACTGGCTGCTCTCTCCCCAGTGACCTGTCTCACATCTCACCTTCCCCTTGCAGATGGGAGTTTTAGTTATACAAACATTCACTGAGGCAGCTGAGCTTCTCAAGCCTAGAACCAAGCCTAGAACTCCCACCTCCTAGAAGCAAACCTTCTTCTTAAAATCAACGTTAGACCTCTCGTTTCTTCTAGAACAAAGCCTGGAACACCTAGTTTATTTCTTCTAGAATCAAGCCTAGAGAGAGAACCAAGTCTCGATGTCACAGCTTCTTCTAGAATCAACGTTAGACCTATCAGTTCCTCTAGAACGGAGCCTAGAACTCACAAACCATTTCTAGAACTAAGTCTAGATTCCACGGCTTCTTCTAGAACCAACAGTAGACCTCTCATTTCTTCTAGAACCAAGCCTAAAACTCAGACTTCCTCTACAACCAACCTGAGAACTCCCAAACCTCTTCTAGAACCGAGGCTAGAACTCCCATCTTCTTCTAAACCAAGTCTAGATTTCAAAGCTTGTTCAAGATTCATACTTAGATCTCACATTTCTTCGACAACCAAGCTTAGAACTCCCAAACTCATCTAGAACCAACCCTAGAACTTCTACTTCTTGTACAACCAAACCTAGAGCTTGGGAGGAACTGATTAAATCTCAATGAGCACAGCCAGAGAACCACAGTTTTTCAGAGCCCAAGTTAGCTATGTGGCAAACTGGAACTATGGAAATGACCATGGCATTTATGATCTTGGAAGGTCAGCAGGCTAGATAGCTATAGGCTAGTATGACTAGTTTGAACTTGGAAGATTAGCTAGGCTAAAGCTTGTGCTCAGTAAACCTTCCCTGGATGAATAAATGTTAAGAAAAAGGACACTATACCCAGCTTGACTGCAACCGTCGGCAACGGAAACAACGACAGGCTTGCAGTGTCAGTGTCTCAAATGTTCTTGTGACCGCACCTCTGCGACTCTGCACATGAGCGTGTTTCCATGACAGCAGCAGGGGCATGTTGGCGTGCTCCAGGCTGGAGAACCGACACGGGAGACAGGGAGGGAGGAGGAGAACGAGGAAGAAGGTGGAGGAGGTGTTCTGTGGTGGCTCTTGGAGGCCTTCCTGGGCATTTCTCTAGAGGTAAAGAAGAACGAGACCTGGTGCTGAAAATACCCAGGATCCGTTTTCTCTTTCCGTCCTCAGTTCTTTGGGGTGATCTCGCTTCCCCTGTGGGTGACCTCACTTCCCCCCATGGTGACCTCACTTCTCCCCATGGTGACCCAAGTGACCCAAGATTATAGAAATATCTTTGACAGATCTAGTGTTTGCAAAAACCTTTTTTATTTTAGGTGTCAGGTGGGTGGGGTTTGCCACATAGGATGCTATAATGGGTGCCAGAAAGATTAGATAATTATAGGAAAATATTTGACAGTCAATTAGGCGTACTTCTCTGAATCGTCCTGATGAGTTAAACTCCACCCATCTGGTGCTCCAAGCATGTTAAAACAAACTAATTATTAAGGCCTGATCTTTACCCATTCCTCACCTTTGACCTGGGTCACTCTGCTCCCTGCTTCTCTGTTGGCACTGAGTCCCTCCACCTTCATCTCCACACCATCTTCCTCATCCTCCTCATCATCATCTAGGCTGCTTGCTCCTTCTGCAATTTCCTTTTTTAAAAATATTTTTTTTTTATCCTGAATAAATCTGCTGAATCATAATGATTTCTGATTACCTCTTCTCTACTCCAGTGTATTTCTCATGTCTGGATTTTTTCTTCCTCTAGAGGGCAGTATGGAACAATGTTTGTGATTTGTCAGACAGAACTGTAGATAAATTAGATTCAATTAATTTCTATATTTATAACATGTTAACAGTAGTAAATGTTTTCTCTTTCAGCCATTTCCCTTTTCACATGTATTTGTCAATATAATTTTGTTATGATTGTCATTGCTGTTTTGTTGCTGATGTCAGGAGCCTGTGGGTCCTGGCCCAGAAGGGGCTGAAGCTGCCACAGACCAAAGCCTGACCAGCACAGACCAGACTGACAGTCAGTCTGGAGACAGAAAGGTAACCAAACTATCACACACTCTAAAACATAATCGTTGGCTCTTATTGGAATTCTAATCCATATGTATTTGAGTATTGGTTCCAAATTCCAATTACAGTTTGCAGTGAACTTTTGTTTTTTGCTATTGGTTGCTTCTAATGTTGGTGTTTCAGGAACTGGGGCCTATTCTAGTGTTGCATTGCACTGACTATATAAAAGTGTGAGCTAAAAGCATAAAATGTAAATGCAAAAGTCTCAACTTAAAATAGCTCCAGTCCCTTTTTTGTTATTTACACCAACTTCCAAATTTCTACACAACTGACATCTACTCATTCATTCAGAATCAGCTCCCAGCAAAGCCAATGCACCTGGATTGTGATTTTAATTTGAGCGATGAATTTGTTTTTACAGTGTAACAGGTTGCAAATGTTATAAGATAACATAACAAAAAGATGTCCATAACATTACGGAACATGATTCCATAACCGAGTGTATCAGTAACTGTGTGGCTCAATCTTTTCTTGTGGTATCTCTCTCAACTAAATGATTACTGTGGTTAATCAGAATAATACCTGACCCATGTTCTAACCCTGCTCATGTTTCTTTAGGATGTTGAGGGCGTCTCGGTCACCGCGGGAGAGAGTGAGTCTGAAGCTTTATCAAAACCCCTGGGCACGGTCAGAACCCAGTCCCTGCCCCAGAGCATGGTAAACACACCCTCGTCCGTAGACATCTCCACATCCGACCCCAGGTCCCAGCAGAGATGCGTAGTCTCCTAGATCTAGAACTTCTAGAACTAGATCTAGAACCTCTTGCTTCTTCTCAATCCAAGCTTTTGACTTCCAACTTCTTCTAGAACCAAGCCTAGAACTCCCACCTCCTAGAAGCAAGCCTTCTTCTTAAAATCAACCGTAGACCTCTCGTTTGTTCTAGAACGAAGCCTGGAACACCCACTTTATTTCTTCTAGAATCAAGCCTAGAACTCCCAACTTCTTCTAGAACCAAGCCTAGAACTCCCACCTTCTTATAGAACCAAGTCTCGATGTCACAGCTTCTTCTAGAATCAACGTTAGACCTATCAGTTCCTCTAGAACGGAGCCTAGAACTCACAAACCGTTTCTAGAACTACGTCTAGATTCCGCGGCTTCTTCTAGAACCAACAGTAGACCTCTCATTTCTCCTAGAACAAAGCCTAAAACTCAGACTTCCTCTACAACCAACCTGAGAACTCCCAAACCTCTTCTAGAACCGAGGCTAGAACTCCCATCTTCTTCTAAACCAAGTCTAGATTTCACAGCTTGCTCAAGAATCAACCTTAGGCCTCCCATTTCTTCGACAACCGAGCTTAGAACTCCCAAGCTCATCTAGAACCAACCCTAGAACTTCTGCATCTTCTACAACCAAACCTAGAGCTCAAAACCAACTCCAGAACTCCCCGCTTCTTCTAGAACCAAGTTCTTCTAGAACTGTCTCTTTCTACCTTCAGTGCATTTACATGGCAAGAAGAATTCCAGGTGTTACGTTTAGTTTCTGCAGTTGGATTGTCAGAGCTGTGGACATTTTGTTTACATTGGATATTTGGATTCCAGCAGATTTATCAGTGTTTTTAATTGCATTGTGAAAAGGATTAGAGGACAGGCCTAAGTAGTTTAAATAAGTCAGTCTATATGTGTGGCAAACCTAGTTTTTCTAGGTTTACTTGTGTGTTTACATGAAGGACTACTAAGCTCACCCATTGTCAGTGAGCAATTCTGCCTGTTCAGCGACATACATGTGGTTTGTGGCTGTTAGTGAGAGATGACAGAGCACATTATCTGCAACTAAGTGAGATTGTGTTTGGCAGAGTGAGGTGAACAGTAACCCAGCTACCATTTACACCAAAAAATGAAAGAGCAGACTGATAGTATTCAGCATGTGGGGTGGATGTGTTTTTAACAGTCTATAATATGGTTTTGCATGGACCTTAATTCTGATGGTTTAATATAATTTTATAAAAGCCAAAAAGAGTCTTTAAATTTACACAAAATGTACTAATAGTGAAATTTTGTGTACCATGTTTTATAATGTATTATACAGAATTGATCGAGAATGCTGTTTTAAGATAGGAATTACATAAAGTAATATATTCCTTTTTTGATTGTTGACCTTTCATTTACTATCTGAGCTTATTTGCCAATGCAGTGATTATCTGTTATTAAAATATGCCCTTATTTGCTTGCTTACAGTATGCATCTGCTTTTTATATTTCTACAAGCTGAACATCATGATGATTTGCAGAATGTGCTGTTTAGAGAATTGATTGATTAACTGAGTAATTACTCTGATGAATTCCTCTGTCACTGCCTGACAGCAGGACGAGTGGAGAGGGATTCCCCCTTTGGTTTGAATCAGCAGATTCACATCCACACTCCAGACTATACAGCTTTTATACTGTAGAAAATTACCTCTCCTAAGATTACTGTTGGCCATGAAAATGCACTGATTTGACATTAATAGATTAACACAGCGCTGTTGGCAGGTGAAAACCTCATAACTCCAATTTTAGTGATAACTTGAACATTACTTGATTAAAAGGATTATATTGAGCCCTAAGGATCAAAGTTGTAAATTGATTCTTGCACTCCTGCAATCCATTTAAAGCACATTGTAAAGGTGTCAATCTAAAAATAAGTAATAACACCTGAAAAGCTGACATTTTTGGAGATGCAAGGTTTTCACCCGAAAGCAGCGATAGTAAGACGTCTTACATTTTTGCATGTACTGTAATGTAGATTGTTCCATTTTTGTCTTTCCATTTTGTCAGTACATTACAGCCGCTCACTGCCGCGGCCAAACAAGAATACGAATAAATCCACAACAATGATCTACTCCTCCGTCTCTCTTTTTCTGTGTCAGGAGCTCATGAAGGGACAGAGGGGGCTTGCATGGAGGGGGGATGACAGCCACCCAGAGGGGCTGAAGACACACACGGCACACACACACGGCACACACACACCTGTCGAGGACGTACACACACCCGCAGCGCACACACAGGCCGAGGACTCGCACACACCTAGTGAGTTCAGAGTAGAAGATACAGCTGCCGCCACAGATTTCCAGGCTAGAAAACCGGAAACCAGTGAAGCGGACAGCGGCGTGTGGTCAGTGGAGACATTTCAAGGCCCGGTTCCCCCATGTTCTCCATGTTCCACCTCACGGAAGGTTCTGGCAGAGTCAGAGGGAAGACCTGTAGAGTCCCAGGTTGCACCCAGCTTAGAAACACCTCAGGCTGGGTCGCACACAGCGCAGTCCCAGCCTCTAGAAATGACGCACACACCCTCTCAACTCAGTGAAACGTCACCGGTGCAAGCAGGGGCCTTCGCCTTAGAGCCCCCGCCCTCCCCCACCTCCCCCACCACCCCCACCACCCCCACCTGCAGCCGCACACACAGCACCCATCAGAGCACATTCAGAGCCCAGCGGCAGGAGGACGGAGAGGGCCTGCGTCCTGCGGCAGCCCTGGTAAGACTTTACACACCTACCTCCCAGTCCCGGACTCGTTCATGGTCCCGGTCCCAGTCCCGGCATGAAACACACCCAAACTGATCGCACTCCTAACCCTCTCTAACCATGCAAGACTGGATGCAGAGACGGGGTCTGGTTGCACATAAATACTCACTGGTGGATTGAGTTTACTGCTGTTCATTCACAAGATAACAATCTACTTTTTTTGGTTTTACCAGTTGAATGGTTTAATGCAGTGATTCTCAACCTTTTTCATATAAAGGACCCCTAATTTAGTCCACATTAGGGCCGTGGACCCCCATTTGATGAGAGTTTGTCTCTCGGACCCAAATCTGAGAATATATTTCTCGTTGGATATGATTTTGTCCAGAATTCCATAACTATCTGTATTGTAGTAATAGTCATTCTTCTGCATTCTCTAATTGTGTTAACTTCCTGTAAATTAAATAATGGTGAAGTTTAACAATTCATCAATTTCCTGGGGACCCCCTGGAACCCCCTCAGGGACCCCTGGTGGTCCCCGGACCCCACGTTGAGAACCACTGGTTTAATGGTTACGTTTTACATTTGTGCATTTATTCACATTACATTCTGCATTTACACTACGTTCGCATTGGACTTACTCACACCCAAGCCTCATGAATGGTGTAATGGTTTCAGTAATCCTTGCTGAGTGATTTATCTTCACATCCAGACTGGGTTTGTTGACTCATGGTGTTCACCTCCTATTGAGGTTATGTCAGATCCTCAATAGTTTCTTTGCACTGTATGTGGAGCGCTCAGATGTCCAGCGGCACTACCAGTGAAGAGTTTGGACACATTTTTCTCTATTTTTACTATTTTCCACATTTTAGAATAACAGTAAAGACATCAAAAATATGAAATAACACAAATGGAATTATGCAGCGACCAAAAAAAGTGTTAAATCAAAACTATCTTCTATTTTAGATTCTTTAAAGTAGCCGCCTTGGAAAGAAATTCATACATAGGATCAACTTCACTATTTATATTTGTCTAAGAAACACATTTCAAGCATTTAAGCAGAAGCCTTTAGATCAAAATGGCTTTAAGAGAATGAAAAACATAGAACATTCAGTGTGGTGGGTCCAAACTTTTGACTGGTATATAATGTATTTATTGCGATACAATAAATACATTTCAGTGCACAGAGACAAAAGTACATTCTCCTCACAGCAGGGCTGACTGAAGTCAAATTCAGTCAATTCAAGAGAAACGGAGAAGGAAAAAGTATTTGAATGGAAGAAAAGTGAGAGGGAGAAAAAGGAAAAGAACAGCAAATCATTTATACACATGAGATAAGATAAGAGAATGAATGGCAGATACAACAAAGGGTTGAGTGATTAAAACCTACCAAGGACATAACCGACTTGAGGAGGAACTATAGGGAAGTGTGATGTGTTTACTGCTTACTCAGCTGTCCGCGGCGGTAACCCAGCCCTCCGTCTGAGCTCCACCCCTGTAGCCTGAGGCCTCTCTCTCTCTCTCTCTCTCTCTCTCTCTCTCTCTCTCTCTCTCTCTCTCTCTCTCTCTCTCTCTCTCTCTCTCTCTCTCTCTCTCTCTCTCTGTGTGTGATAATGAGTCCCTGTCACCGGAGCCTGCCACCACTCCAGGAAGTGGTTTCTGCCACAGGTGGGTGGAGCAGTATGGGAGAAAGAAAGAAAGAAAGACAGACAGAAAGAGAAAGAGAGAGAGAGGAGAGAGACGAGGGAAAGAGAGAAAGAGATAATCAGCGAGGGAAAAGAGAGGGAGAAGAAGAGATATATGAGAAGGAGTGGGAAGTGTGCAGCGTGAGAAGTAGAATTACAGGTCATCATTAGCAGGTCAGCTCAGTAAGTCTTACCTCCAGCCCCCCCACCCCTCCCCTCCTCTCCTCTCCTCCTCTCCTCCTCTGTCTGTGACCCTGGAGCTGGGCGGCTCAGCTGGGTGTGCTGTGTTTGTGTCCCAGGCCCCGGGGGAGCGCCGGGCGGCCGGGTCCGAGCCTGGGCCGGCCCCTCCATGCGAAGGCTTCCTCCATGTCTGCCTGGAGAGGGCCAGTCAGCTGGAGGCTCGGCTGCAGAGGGCACAGAGCAGCCTGGGAGCCGCTTCAGACGCCATGCAGGACGGCCTGGAGCAGCAGCTGCTCACCTGCCAGGTAAGACCAGACCCAGACCAGGAGACCAGATCTCTGCAGTTTGATGGAAACCTTGCAACTTTGAAAATTAAAGTAATAATCCATTACATTTTCATATGAATAAATGTAGCCAGTTCAAGAAAGTTTTTCCATTTGCTGCTCTAAACAGCCGGTGTCAGGTAGGACTTTCCCGGGAAAAAATCCTCTGCCGCACAGGAAGTGATGCGTTTTAAGTTTCCGGTTTGTTTGGAATAAACAGAAGAAGAAGAACTGGCAGAACTGGTAGTTAGCATGAGCAGCGATAGCCACCATGGCTGAACAGATGAAGAAAAGTGCACCACCTACAGAAACTTAGGACTTGATTCAGAAAATCCAAGGAAAAAGACACAAAATGTCACAGTACCGCCCACAATGTTTGATTGACAGGTGATCTCTGGGAAGTCCAGTGCAGAAACCCCACAGCAATGTGTTAAATATGAAAAAAAAAAATAGAAAAAACAAGAATTTCACAGATTACCACTTTAATTGGTTCAGGAATGTAAAACAATCTTATTGACCATGCATTTTAAAATGAAAGGGATTTTAACAGGTTTCATGAGCACAAATGTCTTGAAACCTATATATGACCATTAAAATTTCAATTCACATAAGAAAAAGAAAAATGTCAAACTGGAGTTACTTGTTTTTATCTGACAGCATGCTTCAAAGAAGGCTTGTAGTAGTACTTATTAGGAAATATAGGATTACTCATCAGGTCACATGACCATATGCACTAAATACGTAAGCTGGTTTCAAATCAGCACATCTAGTCTGAGATGATTTGGTCACACTTCTCCTCGGCCTGTACGCACCAGGCATCTAAGAATAGTAGTGAATGGTTGTGTCATTGGTCCGGTCACATAAATGACGTACAACTATTTCAGGTTGCACAATGCAGTTTCAAGAACAAAAAATGACTCCTAGAATAATATTTTCCAAATCCTTACTGCTTATTACAAATCTCACCACATGTCAGCTCACTGCTCATTTCATAATCTCAGCCCGTATGTAAGAAACAGCTTGTTGAGGCAAAGTGGAGCAACAACAAGCTGAGGAGGTTTCTTTGTATTTTGACGTCTCAGAGGTTCAAATTTCCCTCCCAAAATTAGTCAGGCAAGATCAACACTGTTCAGATACATCTGGCCCAGGTGCTGTGAGGGGTCAAAGTTCATTCAGCTGGAAAAAGTTAAGTGATAGTGTTAAATGAGACGTTCTTATCTGATTTCTGTCAGCCATAAACTGGCACAGTTACTTTCACTTTAGTATTTATCTTTAGTCTATATCCTTTTCTTATTCCTTACTTGTTGTTCACAGTTCAGAACTTTCTCAGATCAGTCTCAGTGAGAAGAGTTCATTAGCTGTTATTTGTTCAGGTTTTATTGACCTTTTTCAACCTACAATAAACCTATAACTGACACTCTCACCATCCTTAACAACTAAAGCCTTGAGCTGCCCATGAGCAAGGCACTGAAAGGCCCAAACACAGAAGACTGAGGTTATACTGGACAGCTTGAATATTTTGAACTGTGTGAAACAGCACATTCTCAACCAACTCAACCAACATTCCCTGGATAAATAAAGGTTATAAAATGCTGCTTTGCTTACAGCTGCAAATGACAGGAGTTCAGTCTGATTCAATCAGTAAACCCGAACCCAAAGCCCTGTTGTGGTTTAAACATTTTGACTTTTTTACATCCATTGAGGCTGTATCACCCTTGTTATTATGTGTGCCAGTGCTTTGGTAAAATATCCTTCAGAATATTACAAGGACACTCTGTTTGTTCAAGTCCCAGTGAATATAGGCTGAACTGTCATGGTGCTGCTGTCAGCCTGTAAAACAGATGACTTGGAGGAAGGTTGAGTAAACAGTGAAGGCCGGCCAATATGCAGCTGCTGGTATTTGCATTGCGGGCGCAGCGGCTGCAGAGGTGTTGACCAAACCGGTAAAGATCAGCAGTATTACAAGTCTTATCAAAACTTATCAAGTGTTGCACTTCTAAACTCTGACAAACTCCCTGACAACCAAACAGAGAGACAGACAGAGCAGTCAGCATGCTGCAGGAGAGAGCAGCACATACAGGCAGCCACACTGGGGAGTCATTCCTATGTTCCCACAGTCCTATGTTCCCCAGATTTATATGGCACATAATGGGAACATGACAAAGTGTCCTATGTTCCCAGGGTCCTATGTTCCCCAGATTTATATGGCACATAATGGGAACATGACAAAGGGTCCTATGTTCCCCAGTTCTAGGGTTAGGGTTAGGGTTAGGGTTTGGGTTAGGTTGGTTGTTTGTAGATTTTTACCCAGAGCCCTGACCACAACTGTTTCAAAGAACAGAAGAAGGGCTTTTTATCAGAGCTATCCAGGTTAGGCACAGGCCATCCACCATAATTTGATTGCACTTCTGCTCCTTCTGACTTTGGAGTAGAAAGTAGTATTACCCCAATATGGGTTAGGGTTAGGTTTAGAGACTTTCTGGTCTACTGAAGAAATAAAATGCTTACTTGAAATTTGGGCAGACGAAAACATACAATCACAACTGGACATTACACACAAAAATGCCGAGATTTATGGATTAATTCGAGAGTATTTACATGTGCGTGGGTACAATAGAACAATAGAACAATGCCGTGACAAACTAAAGAAAATGAGGCTGCAATATAGCGACAACATAAACAAATGTCGTGTAGTTGATGACGCAAGTGTACTCTTCTTCTTCTTCTTCTTTGTGTTTATTGGCGGATCGCAAACCAACTAGGTGCATACCGCCACCTACTGTATCGGAGTGTGTAGATACGCAAGTGTACTCGGTTACGGAGCAACATTACTAATGTGAAAGCTGAGCGGCAGGGGAGTGGACTCAGGCACGGTACGAAGCAATCGTACCTAATATGAAAACGACCTAACTGGCCGATATCAGCCTGATATAGAGGCAAATCAATATACAGATCTAACCTTAGCGATAACTCTTTAGATGTTTGGTGATACACACTGAATGAATCCAAAGCGTAGTGTGTACAGAGTCAGACCCACAGAAACCTCATCATTGTGTCTTCAGTCCAGGATGAGCCAGGTGTTCCCGCCCAGGACTCACTCTCTGCTGACCTCAGGGGCGTAACTCGACCCCTCCATTAAAGTTTCACAGGTTAAACACGGCGCTGTGGCACGGCACATTTGAATGGAGGCTTTGTGGGCAAACAAACAACAGCGACTGGTGGGATCTATCATCTGTCGCTATCTCCCATTCAAATCTGCACAGCCACTTCCATGTAAATGCCTCTTTCATGACCTGAATGTAAACCTTGAACCCTGATCTGAGCCTTTGTGCTGCATCGCTCGCAACTGGCCTCACGATCAAATCGATTGTGTTGAAAGTGCTTTTCACACACAGAAGTGTCACAGAACACTTTGCACACACAGAACAATACAGAGAGCAGGGAACGAGGTTAAAGGAAGAACTGTGAAACTATAATAGAGCGTTCAAAAAACAGAAGTACAAGCAATATACAGAACATACACTACCAATCAAAAGTTTGGACCCACCTGACTGAATGTTCTATGTTTCTCATTCTCTTAAAGCCATTTTGATCTAAAGGCTTCTGCTGAAATGCTTGAAATTTGTTTTTTAGACAAATATAAAAAGTGAAGTTGATCCTATGTATGAATTTCTTTCCAAAGCCTTTTGCCTTTCCATCAAGGCAAAGGGCGGCTACTTTAAAGAATCTAAAATATAAGATAGTTTTGATTTGTTTAACACTTTTTTGGTCACTGCATAATTCCATTTGTGTTATTTCATAGTTTTGATGTCTTTGCTGTTATTCTAAAATGTGGAAAATAGTAAAAATAGAGAAGTGTAGTGTACAATAGAATATTAATTAAAGACCTATCTTTTTAATCTGGCTTTTAATTTGGAGTAATGTTATAGCCTTAGTTTTTAAGTTCTAATCATTGGTTTTTACTTTATTTTTTATCCCTGGTCTTTATTTTATTGTATTTTTATTTTATTTTATTGATTCTTATTTATTGATTTTTTAACATTTTATTGTTTTATTGTTGTAATTTTGCTATGTGAAGCACTTTGGCCTGCTTGTATGAAAGGTGCTATATAAATAAAGTTGAGTTGAGTTGAGAACACAGGTATCATCCTGACAGTGTCGTGTGTGTGTGTGTGTGTGTGTGTGTGTGTGCAGGAGATGTTCCTGGAGATAGAGCAGAGGGTGTCCGGCCTGGCGGCGCTCAGTCAGGACGGACAGGAGGCAGCAGGGTCGCAGCAGGAGGCGGCGGAGCTGCTCTCCTCCAAACTGGACTTCCTCAAGTCCAGCCTGGTCTCCTTCCAGCAGCTGCTGCAGGACAGACAGGGAGGAGAGAAGACCATCACCTGCACACACACACAACAACAACAGGTATGCATATCTACACATATATAGATTTAAGTAGATATCAACCAGTCATTTCTGTCAGGACTGTAGTGCTCAAGTCTCAGTCTTGAGTCTGTGACGCTAAAACTGTGTCCTCTTCCATAACTGATTCTTATTCAAACCAAATTACAATGTAGATTGGCTAAAGACAACCGTGACTAATATATACGTCTATTTGTTTGTATGAATGTATGTGTATTTATGTTTACATCTTTGATCTATTTTGCTGTTTGTTTATGTACGTCGGGGAGGATATAAAAATGGACAACATGCAAACTTTTGTATTTTGGTATTTCACACTGAATATATTACAAAGATGTTATGTTGTTGAAAAAAGGAAAATAAAATTGTAAAAAATAAATAAATAAATAAATAAAATAATAATAATAATTCAGCAAAATATAATATTAGCCATTAAAAATAGAGCTTCTTAGAGTGTCTTGGATTTTGTCTCCTGATTGGACGTTGACTCGACTTTTTGCTGCTTATCTAAAGCTATAAAAAAATGTTTGGTTTATTTTCTCCCCACTGCTTCAAACAGTTTTAAGGGATTTCACCTGTAGAAACCTGAGTATGTAATGATGCTCGAACTTCTATGCATTAATTTGAACTGATAGACTTGTTAAATCATTTTTATCTTGTATCCAGACTTATCAAGCTTATTTTAAGATTTTTTTTGTGAAATTATCTTACTGCACTTTTTTCAGGAGAATGTAACTTGTTTCAGGATATTTACTTGGTAAAAGTGAAACAGTCTTGGAGAAAGTTACTTGTTTCGAGATTTTTTAAAGAAGCTTTCTGTTTTTTTCAAGATTATTCAACCCAACAAGATGATCTGCCAGTGAAGTGAGATAATGTGACTAAAAATATCATGAAATAAGCTTGATAGGTCTGGAAACAAGTTAAAATCACTGGACAACTTATCATTTTTTGCAGTGTAGACCAGAGCTCCTGCAGATAGATCTACATCTCTTCATTCTTAAGAAACTCCTTATGAAGTATTTTTGCATTTGGAAAGAAATATGCATGATTTATTGCCTGGTCTTGACTCAAACTCTTCTGGATCTGGTGTTGAAATTGACTTGGACTCGACTAAGGTGGTCTTGACTACAGTCCTGATATCTGTTCTCTTCTGGTTTAATCCAGTGCTTTTGCACTACACACAAAGTCAGTCAACCTATGAATCAAAACCAGGTCAAACAGCAGTTGCAAAAAGGTCTTAGTGTTGGTTTTAACCTTTTCTGAGTGCCAGGTGGGTGGGGTTTACTGCACCAGGACAATCTAGATGTTTTGTGAGCTTGGAGGTATAAGGTTTGACCAGTTGGCAAAACTGTTTAGTACTTTCTATCTTTTAAAATGTTTAACCCCAAAAGGTTCTTTTTTTAGTTCCAAGGCACCTCATGGATCCAGAAAGTAACTCACTCATATATTCATATATTCATTCATTGATTCATTAAACCTTTTTGTTCTTCCTCTCCTTGTCCCCTCACTGCCCTTCCTCCTCTGAAGCCCGAGGCAGAGCGCCGCCCGGAGGCTAAGCTGAAGCGCAGCACCAGCGTTCAGGAGATGTTCTCCTCACCGAGAAACAAACTCCTGAGGCAGAGCAGCTTGCAGCAGCAGAAGGTACACAACTCTGCTAACTCCTTCTGCCTGGCAGAAAAGACAGAAAGTATTCAGTGTTTCCCTCTGACTTTTATTCTTGTCAGGGTGGAAAAGCCTCTGAAACAGCATTCAGAGCATCATGGGACTCTGAAACTCTCCACTGAAACCCAGACTGATGAAATTGTTTTAGTGTCAGCAGCTCTTTAAGGCAGAGTGACCCACCACACCTTTGGGATACATTAAGTCTTTAAATGAAGAGTTAATGTACAAAAAGTATTACTGAGCAATTAAATGCACAATTAAAATGTGCAAAGAAAATAAGATTTTCTCTGTAGCTGTGGTCAGGGAGGAACCTCCATCATATCAGAAGTTTCTCATGAAAGGCCAATATCAGCTCCATATATCAGCAAACTGATGTTCTTAACCCCACCCAGATTTTCCCAGCTGGTCTGGAATGCAAACCAGCAACCCTCCCATCAAAAACATGCATCTCTAAACCTCTAGGCTTCTGACACTCCCACTGCTTTTATATGATGTCAGTTAGGGCTGGGTGATAATGAAATATTATCGTTTATCATCTTTCAGTGGAATCATATGGTGATGATATGGTGATTTTGGGGATATCATGACACACAATTCTGCTGTGATATTGATTGATTGATTGATATTGATAACAAGCAAATTTTATTTTAAAACAAAATGAGGTATGAAACAATTTAAGAAATATTATTTGAAAATGTAATTTTTTTTTACATCATGCCTAACATTACCATTCAGTTCAATGGGATGAACATTAATTTGATTATTTAACATGTGATTTTGCATACGTGAGCCATATCATAATATATACTGTATTTCATATAATATATTATTCATTATTGTGATGTTGATTTCAACCATATCGCCCAGCCCCAATGTCAATACATCAATAGGTAGTAGTACCAATAGGAAAAGATGAAAACAGTAAAGCACAAATCCAAAATGACATCTATTGTGTTGATGCTCATGCTCATGAAAAAATATAGATACTCTGGTCATGTGGGGACTCAACAGAAGTAGACTTGCAACCTCATTTAGTATTATTTCCATATGTTAAGACACTGACAAGACACTGACATAGCAGGTCCATAAAAGTCATAACAGAGTTGCTCACTGACCCGTGTGTTGCCCCTGTCCAGGAGCTGGAGCAGGAGCTGAGTCAGCAGAGAGGACTGGCTCATGCCATCTCCAGGCAGGGCAGCAGAGTCCGGCTCCACAGCCAGGACCCGGAGGAGCACGGCCTGCCGTCGCCACGGTAACAGCCTCTCCTTATTTAGTATACAGTATATTTTTAATATATCAAATGATATATATAATATTTTACTTTATTTCCTCCTATTTTGATTATTGGTAATACTTTACAATAAGGGTCTCTAAGTTAAGGGTTAATTAATGCTTAATGAGCATTAACTAACCCTTAATTAACAGTTGACTAATGTGTAATTTATTAATGGTGTTCATGTTAACTAAGGTATTAATTTATACATTATTTAATAGTTTATAAAGATGACTATTAAATAATGTATAAATTAATATCTTAGTTAACATGAACACCATTAGTAAATGATTACCAGACACATTAGTTAACTGTTAATTAACTTAGTGACCCTTATTGTAAAGTGTTACCTGATTATTATGAAATGGTGGCCTTTTGCCAAATCATCTGTATGTAGATGTAAAAGGTGTTATTATTTTTAGTATTATTTATTTATTTTATTTATATGTTTTATTATTATCCTTACCTATCTATTCTTTCTTTCTTTCTTTCTTTCTTTCTTTCTTTCTTTCTAAGTTTAGGAGTTGATTTTAGAAATTATGTATTTTTTGTGTTTTATGTGAAGCACATTGAAGGAAACAAGACAGTAGAAAACAAGAATGAAAAACCCGATGAAAGAAAGAAGCGTCTCGAGTAACGAATGTGACGAAAAAAAACAATAAGCAGCAGCTAAACCTCCATGTTCCTCGGACAGAAAATGTTTGCGCACGTCTGCGTCGTTACCATGACAACCAATGAAAGAACAATGAAAAGAAAGAAAGAAACAGAGAAAGAAAGAGCGAAAGAAAGAAAACGACAGAAACCAACGTTAATCTGCGTATCTCCGCCCCCTGCAGGTCTCTCCCTGCTGAGCCTGATGTGGACTCTGCTCAGGAGGAGAAGTGGGAGCAGCTCCACAGCCGGCTGCTGGCTCTGGACCAGGACTCTGCGCTTCCCTCCGAGGTGCGGCTTCATTACCCAGGCTGAAGTGCTTCATTACCACTGTCCCAAAAAAAAAAAAAGTGGTGTTCATGCTGTGCTTGATTATCACCTTCTTCGAGAGCGTAGCACTTTTTTTTTTTGTCTCTTTTGTGTCTCATGAACTCCTGCAGAGCTGGATAAGAGTCATGTGTGTCTCCCAGCTTTCTTCCGCTCTCCTCCTGTCTCTCTCTCTCTCTGTCTGCTTGTCAGTCTGTGTGATTATCTCTCTCTCTCTCTCTCTCTCTCTCTCTCTCTCTCTCTTTCTCTCTCCCTCTGAAGGTGACAGACTCATCTGTGAGGCGGAGTGATGGAACAGCAGGACGTATGATTGGCACACAAACGCTGAAAGAGCTTCAGACTCACATCGGCCGTCTGAGAGAGCTGGGCCGCTCCGCTGCTGAGGCTGTGGACCAGGTGAGGAGGCAGAGAAGCGGGTTTGTGACCCTTGGAGACGGGTTGCTGGTTCGAATCCCCCGTTTCCATTTGGGAAACTCTGGGTGGGACAATGGACTACTTCACTTGCAATTAAAACAGATTTATTGGGAACAACGTTTCGGTACACAGACCTTTTACAAGACAAAAGGAGAGACCATCTTAAATAGGTTGGTTGACCCACGTGGACCAATCAGGTCACACTACAGACTGACATCACTCATTGAATAAAGCATCATACATAATCACATCATGGCACCATAGGCCGACAATATAAATAGACAGAAATATACAAAATGCACATTATACGTAGTTTAAAATGCACATATTCATAATAAAGAAAAGCTAACATACCAAGTTAGACAGTGTGCGGGAGTCCTTTGTTCTGCTACAGTCGGCCCATGGTCTTCTCCTACGCACCTGTCCATCTTACAGGTGTGCAAAAGTTCTGCTCCTTGAAACTCTGGGTGGAGAAAGTGAAGGAGTAACCCCTCACCCCAGCATCAAAGATCTGCTCATCTCACGATACGATTCGATACGCGATATGAGGTTCAGGATTCAATCCAACCACGATACGATGTAATAAATAAAAGTTCAGTGACAACAAAGTGTGACTGTGCAGAATTATGTTTATCTCTGAGCCACAAATCTTTCTAGCAATGTCATTAGCTGCTGAACAATAATTTAGAAATGTCATTACAAAGTGCAAATAATATAGTTTTGATGGAGAGCTTGTGAAATTCTGCAACACACCAATGCATCATAAAAACTGTCAGAATAAGCAACTGTCAAACTTCCATGTTCCTAGCTTGTTGCAGCACCCAGAGTTGTTGGAAAAGAAAATGAGTGTGCACGGTGGCCTATGTCGTTACCGTGACAACCAATGTTTTAATGACAGAAAATTATTATAATGTCTAAACGCACAAATCCACTCTGGTAATTTGTAAATTACGATGTGGGCAAAGAAAAGGTCAGATTTAAAAACCAGTCGGATTTGTCTTCTGTCTGAATTTTCTTAAATTTCCGGAAAAAAAATCATAATGCTGATATCATGTTTTTGATTTTATTGCTGTTGTCTTTGCATTTTCTGTACACAAGACCAACTTGGCTGTCAAGGTGGGTAAAAATCCTCTCTACTGTCCCTCAACAGGGTGTGTTAATCATTTTTTGACTAATTGCTCCCACCCAGGATACCCAGGTCCCAGTGGAGGGCTCCCATCACAGCCTGGACGAGGGTCTGTTTGATGTGCTGTGCGGGGCGTCCCTGTCCCTCTCCTCCCTCCACACCCTGCTGCGGTCTCCGGCCGGGCCGACACATGAAGAAGACACACAGCTGAGGCTGCTGCAGCTGCAGGTGGATCTGCTCACTGTAACAAACACTCAGCACAGTTTTCAATGTGTTTCATTTCAAAAGAGGAGTCGCGAAACATGAGATTCTTAAATTAAGTCCCCTAATTAACAACTGTACCATTCGTTCTGTTATCATTCATTTATTGCTATATTTTTGATGTGACTACTGTTAGAGGAAGTAAGCAAGGAGAAAGGCAACAGTAAAAAAAAGTGTAATATTCACCCAAATTTGAATCAGAGTCAGAATCGCTTTTATTCAACAGATACAGTGGGTGAACCAGACTTGGATAATTGGTGCAAACATATTACAAGACAGTAATATAATATAGGATTTACATACTAGATGCAGCAGGACAAAACTTAAGTTCACATACTGTATAGTGCAGACAAGATGTACTTTATCACAGTAGATAAAACATAAATGCAACACCAAGTAGGCAATGCAGTCAAAGCCAAAGAATCATTTCAGTGTATCATTTCTGTTACAGTATTCAGAAGTGATAGCGTTGTTCATTCATTCATTCATTCATTCATTCATTCATTCATGACATGGAATGGAAATTACACTGGCCCTCCAGTCTGTGGCAGGTACTTTTTATGGTGTGATCACACCTTCAGTTTGTGGTCCAAACCTATAGTGGAAATGTTTGCTTTGCTGTATTTTTGTATTTGGCTCGTTTAGGTTCACACTGCTCAATTACAAACGAACCAGAGCCTGGTTGACTGATTAAATCTGACCAACCTGGATCTGATCATAACCTGTGTGATTCTTCTCCAGAGTCTGGCAGCAGAGCTGGCCGGCCTTGGCAGCGAGCTGGTCTCTCAGGGGTCAAAGGTCAGCGGTGTCCTGGGGTCAGAGTGTGGTCAGCGGTGTGTGGATGACCTGTGCAGAGTCGTCCCTGTGCTGCAGGCTGCACTGACCAACACACAGAAACAACTAGAACAACAGGTGGAGGAGACTGGAAAGCATCAGGTCAGATTAAAAAATTGTTAACTATTATTTAACCAGGCAAGTTGACTAGGAAGACATTGGTCCACTCTCAAAGCTAGCAACAGCCACTGGACACTGAATCAAGTAGACAACAACTGCCTTTTCCTGTTGGTTCAGCTGAATTTTTACACTCAGGTTGCACCAAGTGGTTATTTGGCAACATCCCAAAACCACAGTGACTCGAGCTGAAGAAAAACATTTTATCATGCTCTGTAAAAGGCATTGCTAGGTTACCGGACTTAGACGTCACTGGCTGAATGTGTGATGGTGACTGACTGGGTTTGGAGGGTTGATTGACAGATGGACAGCTCACTTGGCAACCTGTGCTTAACACTCTGACTTCCAAATTTAATCATAACAACGCATATTTTTAGGTGTTTAGCTGACAGACGTTTATCCCAAACAGTGAGTGCAACAGCTGAATAAACTTTCTGATTCCTGCGATCCAGATGCAGGACTTCAATATGATTACAGATGCCACTGCTGTTTCCAGTGTGACTTTTGTTATTGACTTCAGTCAACTCACCAGTCTAAATGCTAAATATACTGTATTACTGTTCAAGATCTGTGTGACTTGTCTTACTGTCTTCTGAATGTTGTATAATGATGAGCTAATCAGTCAACTCACCTTGTCTAAATGATGAATATGGGTCCAATTATGATGATTATTCTGGATAAAACGACAAGTACAACTTTTTTTTAGAACAATTAGTCAGATTGTATCAGAAATAACATATTAACATATATATGTAACATATAATAATATTCCTGTTTATTCAAATCAAACCTTTGTTCTATGTTTGGATACACATATGTATGTTTATATGTTGTATGTATGTTGTATGTTGTCTGTCTAACCCAACAGAGGCTCCTCAAAGAGTTGCATGCAGCCTTCACCTCTAACCAGTTGGCCGTTCACCAAATAACTAACGAATTCAATGGGACCCGGGGCATTAACGATCAACTACAGGTACTGTTACCATGGTGATGTTGGTTTATCGCAATGTTATCATTCATATTGTGATTTCATAAAACTGTGTAAATACCGTATTTGTTTGATTATGGTTTTGCTAATTATCACAGACCTTCTAATTCAGTTTGATGAGAAGTCAAGAGTTTAGATGCCAGCCTTATTAATCCCCGGGAAAAATTTCTGCAGAAAGACAAACATCATCTTGCAAAAGGTCACAAAATACAAATACAAATAAAACAGGGATTTATACACACTCATGCAGAGATGGAGTTTTCACTTTCCTGCTTTCTCATGTCCGTATTTTTCAGTCTGGTGTAGTTCGAAGTTGCCTTGACTAGCTAGAATTTCAGTGGTGGCTTATAGTATAGGCAATGGCAGCAAAAGAGATTCTCAAAGTGAGAGCCCCAAATTTTTAAGTTCAAACCCTGATCATCATCTGCAATTATACAGTCACAGATAGAGTGGTGAAGTGGTTCAATTCAAAAACCAAAGAGAGACAAAGTGAGGTGTAAAAGGCACCAGCAGTGAGTACAGAGGCTGGTCGGGACCACGTTCAAACCGTTTTCTCGGTGTGAAACGGTGTGAAACGTTTTTGCAACGGCTTTTGAGGTGCATTTAATTCCGTTTGGGGTGATTCTGTATTTTCATTGGCTACGCACAAATGCCTGTCACGTGTTTGCACAATTGGCTCAGAGAATTATTTGAGGAGGACGTGCAGAATCGCCGTCTCAGCCAATAACAACCTGTAACAAACGCCTTGCAACAAGACGTTTTCTTTTTAAACTCCCTGTTTGCTACGCACCAGGTTCAAGTCCCCATATTGGCAACTATTTGCCCTGCTGAAGAGCAAGACACTGAATACCACCTAGCTCCAGGGGGTGCTGTTCTGTAGCTGACACTGACCTTTGACCTCCCTGTGGAGGGGGGGAAGTGAAAAGAAAAGAGATTTCAGGGATCCGTATTGTATCACTAAAGTAAGACAAACTGGGGTGTAAAAGGTTAAAAACCTAATGCTAAAACCTGCAAAAACTTCAAGAATAGCCAGTACTTCAGAAAAGTAAGTGATAAAGTATTCACTTCACAGTATAGAAGAGTGTCAGAGTGTCATGTGTTTATGTCCCAGGCTGTGCTCCAGGTCCAGGAGCCTCTGCAGCAGCAGGCCCAGCAGCTGAGCTCCCTGCTGGGGGAGGCTGACCAGCACCACCTGCCTGCCTCCCTCATCCACCAGGCCGCTCAGCTACAGGTAGGATCTGAGGAGGTGTTGGCTAGGATCACTGGTTTATTTTGTTCCTGGGTTAAAGAGAATTTAGTACAACTGTGATGGGTGAGGAGAAGGGCAGAGGCCGCCCAAAATACCTGAAAAAACAGACAGAGAGGAACCACTGTAATGCAAAAAGGAAACAAAAAATTGCCATTCAATACACACACAGTTCAGGCAACTGCCACCTGAGAAAGAGTCTATTTACTGGCAATGTGTTGCCTAAAGTGAGCATGCACTGTAAGCCACATCTACTCTCCCATTGCATTGTGATCATAACTGTTGAATAAATAGTCCTTTTGCATTAGAAGTGGTTCTTCTCTCATTATTTTCCAGTTAGTAGTTGAGAATAATTCTTAGTGTTTAATTTAACCTGTTTGTAATGCCAGATTGGTGGGGTTTACTGCATTAGATGAATTCAGATCTTTCTTTCTTTCTTTCTTTCTTTCTTTCTTTCCCAAGTGACCTACTCTCTACTCTCCTACATTAAAAACACCCTTCAATCAATATAAAATAAAACACACTATAAAAACATACAAATATATAGCCTACAGTTAGATACTTCATGGACAAAGTCATCATTATACATTATATCATACTGTGCCATATGAAATTTTGACCCAGTAACTTCTGAACATATTCTTTAAGTCTCTTTTCCTGCATAAGCCCTGAGTCACTTTAGGAAGCTTATTCCCTAAAGATGCTTTGTTTATCACATGCATGTTTGAATCATCACATCAGTGGTGGAGTTCAGATTGACCCTGCCGTCTCCTCCTGTGTGCAGGTGGAGCTGGAGGGTGCGCTGGGCGGCGTGGCCTCCCGCTGTGAGGAGCTGCGGAGCGGCGTGGAGCTGCAGCAGCAGTGTGAGCGGCTGGTCCTCAGCCTGGAGGAGCTGCTCTCTCTGGGCCCTGAACGCCTCGCGCTGCAGCCCGGCGTGGAGCTGCACAGCCGGGCCCAGCTCCAGCAGCAGCTCGGCTCCCATACGGTCAGTGGGTGAAAGACTTACGGTGTGTTCGTGTGCCGGCGAGAAAGTCCGAGATCTGGGACTTTCAAGTCGGCTGCTAAACAGCGTGACATTAATGTGCTATTTTGTCGGAAAGTCAAACCTGGAAGACAAAACGTAAACAAACACGGATGTCCTGCATCTTAAAAAGCTTATTAGACAAACTTCATTCAAACAAAAGGTTAACAACAAATTTGCAATAAAGGTGTATGTTTTCTTACTGTTGACTGACACAAAAGTTGAGTTTTTCGCCTTGTTGAGAAGGTTAAAGGTCACCATTGTGTCATAACTTGAAAACTAGTGTAGCAAAATGTTGAGTTTCTGATTTAATAATCTGACTTTGGAGGGCGTTCATGTAAAATTTCCAAGTAGGAAATTTGTTTTTCCGATATATCCGATAGCACATGAATGCACAATTGCACATCTGGGGTTCAAGAATGTGTCTTAACATGCCAAACCAAAAAAATAATCTTCATCATCATTTAATTTCCCTTCCTGCTGTCAGAAGTTCTTCCAGTTCCTGGGCGGCCATGTGAGGAACCTGCAGTACCTGACCCAGAGAGTCCCGGACAGCGCCCTGCGGAGGTGGGAGGGCGTGGTGACGGGCCTGCAGGGCGAGGCGGCCCGCCTGCAGCAGCAGGCTCTGGAGACAGGCAGCACCATGCAGACAACCTTACAGGTAACATCTGCAGTGTGGTTTGGTTTAGTTATCTTTACAGTGAGTGTGAAGTGAAGGGATTCAAAAAAACTAATAAAACACATTATAAAACACTGTTGAGAAAAATGTCATATTCGTGTAGATATAAAAATCCAAGCTTTTAAAATTAACAAACAAACAAACAAACAAACAAAACAAACAAACTAGCTGGGAGTGTTGCAGACAAACAACAACAAAGTGAGCCACAAAGTCAAGAATCTATTCAAATATTCTATATCTGTTTGGTTTATTCCTGTTTGCTCAGCCGGCCATATTAACTTTCAGAAAATGTTGAACAGTGGCAACGATGCAAGATGAATTTCCATGATTTCAGCAACAATTTGTGCATAAAGAATTGAGTATTATGTAATGCTACTACAGGATTCAAACTGTTTAACAGGCTAACTGGTAAACTATGTTTAAAGCGTTCTTGATTTTTCATGTTTGGTTTAGCAGTCAAACAGTTAATACCCAATTTTCACTGTGACATTTGTAGCTAGAAGGCACTTAATGAAGCGCAAACCTCCGCCAACGCTGAACAATTCACCTGTTTATATTTTTATCATCAGGTGGGAGAAGAATACATTTCCCTATTTTTAACAAGTTCAAATGAAAACTGAAGATATCAGTTCTTATACAGAAACAAATAAGAAGACATTGAAGAAAATAGATTAAAATAGCACCTGAAAGCAATGCTGTTTAGCAGCCGACTTGGAAGTCCCAGATGTCTGACTTTCCTACCAGTACCTGAACGCAGCATAATAGTTATAGCTAAAAAATAAAAATCATTTAATGGCAGAAATCCCAGATCTGGATCAGCACCGAAATCTAATCAACTGATCCTTGGGCCAAAGGCGATCTGTCCACCAAACTTCATCCAAATCCATTTTTTTACTTCTTGAGATATCTGACAGACAGACAGACAGGATGAAAACATCTGGATAAATCCTCCATCCAACTGTCACAACATTAATTTTAATCACAGTAACTTCAGTTCCATCATTGTTTTGGCTTCTGTCTCAGTTGTGGTCACAGTGGGAGGAGGACAGCGCCTGGTTGGACGGCCAGCTGAGAGACACGGAGACTTCAGTTCCCAAGATGCACTGGGGGGAGGATTCTGAGGAGAAGATATCAGAGAAACTCTCTGTCTACCAGGTTATTTCTCTTAATACATGTGTTTTCTGGCAGGGAATAATTCTTATTTATGAACAGACGGATGGCCAGAGGGCAGGCAGTGCGTTTAGCCGTCCTCCGTTCTGCTCATTTGGAGACTATTGGACACGCTCCTCATGCTCTTCTTTGTACATTGCACTCAAAACCTAATAGGCTCAATTAAATATGAGCCAATAGGTTGTTTTCATATGCGGTGCATGATGTTCCTCGGCTTTGATGCGAGTTATTAGGTTCATATTCCTCCAGCCGCTCCCTTTCCTCTCTCTCATCCGTCTGAAATAGACTAAGTGGTGCAGCTCGTCCACCGGGCCGCATCTTGTTCTCCACGAGTGGCTTGTCTTCATTTTGCAGAGAGGGCATGTGTGTGTCTGTGTGTGTGTCTGTGTGTGTGTGTGTGTGTCTGTGTGTGTGTCTGTGTGTGTGTGAGTGTGCATAAGTAGGGCTAGGGGGGATTGGGGCTCTTCTGTGTTTGGAGTTTGGAGGTGAGGGTGCGACATGATTCATGGATAGGTGTGTGTGTGTGTGTGTGTGTGTGTATGTGTGCATGTGCATGTGCATGTGCATGTGCATGTGTGTGTGTGAGAGGTTAAGTTCTTAGGAGTGTGAGAGTGTGTGTGTGGACCTGTGTGAAGTTAAAGTTGTGTGTGTGTGTGTGTGTGTATGTACCTGTGCAAGATGAAGTTCTTGGATACGTCTCTATGTGTGTGTACCTGTGTGAGATTAACTTCTTGGATAGGTGTGTGTGCGTGTGTGTGTGCGTGTGTGTGTGTGTGTGTGTGTGTGTGCTCTTGTTGAAGAGCGTGTAATGATGACACTGTGTCTCTGTGGTAGGAGCTGGGTGGTGTTCTGGAGGGGAGCGGGGCGCGGCTGGGCCGGATGCTGGAGGCGGGGCTCCGGCTGCAGGGGGCGGGCTGTAGAGGAGTGGGCGTGGCCTCCGGGGCGCTGCAGGCCCGCTGGAGCGCCCTGCGCAGGACGGTGGAGCGCGACCGCATCGGGACAGACAGGACCAGGAAGCTGAGGAGCAGGTGAGACGAGGAGAAAGCTTTAACAAAAAAGCTAATTAAAGGTTCTACATGTAGCATTTTAACACCAAGAAATCATTACCACATTAATTATGAGATGTTAGTATTACTGAAAACAAACCAGACCATCAGTAAGGCAAGGCAAGGCAGCTTTATTTGTATAGCACATTTCATACACTGGGCAATTCAAAGTGCTTTACAGGGTGATAAAATACAGTAAAGGTAAAAGATTTACAATTACAAAGTGCAAAAGTACAGACAAGAGATACAAAAAATAAAAGACTTAAAAGTAAACTAGTGCAGTTCAAATCAAATGAGATAGAAGATGAAAGAACACCACAAATACAACAAATACTCCCACTTTTAGATGCACATCATGCACATCATGCACAAGAAGAGCATGGGTCCTCTCCTTTCCTCTCCTCTCTTCTCCCCTCTCTCCTCTCCTTTTATTTCCTTTCCTCTCTCCTTTCCTCTCCTCCTCTCCTCTCCTCTCTCCTCTTCTCCTCTCCTCTCCTCTCTCCTCTTCTCCTCTCCTCTCCTCTCCTCTCCCTCTCCTCTCCTCTCCTCTCCTCTCCTCTCCTCTCCCTCTCTCCTCTCCCTCTCCTCTCCCTCCCTAAAAGTACAGACAAGAGATACAAAAGATAAAAGACTTAAAAGTAAACTAGTGCAGTTCATCAAATGAGATAGAAAGATGAAAGAACACAACAAATACAACAAATACTCCCACTTTTAGATGCACATTGTGAGTGAACCCATATGTTTTTCTGTAGTCAGCCTGTCAGCCTCTATCAGCCTCTAGAGACACAAAGGGTCACCAGCTGCGTTTACATGTTTGTTTAACCCGGTTTTGGGTCGAAACATGTAAACAACATAATTTAGTTATAATAAGCCTTGTAATCTCATAGAAAAACCCAGTTAATGTGCTCTGTGTAGCATTTAAAATCAATAAATCACACATTATTGTTTTAATAACCATAAACAAAGACGTCATCGGCAGCTTCTATCAGTCTCTACTCTGCATCCTCCATTGTCTCTCCTTCACCTGGTGGATCTGGAGGGAAATCTGCTGGATCGCTTTACGGCACAAAACAGGAAGAGGTTTCTGTTCTTCCAGAGCAAACGGAGCTAAAGCTTTCAGAGTTTCTGGCAGCAGACGGTGGAAGGAGGGAAAGGAAGATGGAGAAATCACTTTTGACATGTTTAAAATGGGATGAAATGGGATCACAGTGGCAATGAATTTACCCTCGAGTTCTGACTGAGAATTCACTTTTCTGTCTTCAGTCCAGACGTTAAGGTTGGGGAACTGGGGAATGCAAAACTAACTGACGAGTTTCATGCCTTAAATTAAATATTCATTTCAAAAGAGGGACACTTTAACAGAAATCCTTGTTGCCATAGAGGTAAAATGTCACTTTGGAAGATGTTCAGACTTTTAGATACTTTTATGTATTTTAATTTGTCATTATTGAGGATGTCACCATATATATTTATGATGCCATATTATGATATTTACTTTTAATTAACTTTTTTTTTTCCTCAAAATGGATATAGCATTTTGGAATGAAACCCTTCCCCATATTAATCTCTATAGGACTACTTCCAATCCTTTGATAGCAGTATTGCTCTTTATAAGTAATGTGGTCACAATATAGTATAAATGTACAGTATATTTCTTATTGCACCTTATGAAAATCACTAGTAACAGGTCATCAACCAATATCATTCTCTATAGTTAAACTCTCCTGGTAATCTCCACCCATGACCAGGTTTACCCAGGACTCTGCCCTGCTGACTGACTGGATGGGCGGGGCTAGAGAGCTGATTGACAGGTGGAGTCAGCTCACTGTCCCAACCAATCAGGAGACAGATCTTCAGCAGAGCCGTGACCACTACCACCAGTGTTTGGTAAGTTTACACACAAGATAGAGGGAAATGGGAATGGCCACTAACTCACTTTCTTCTGCCGATTATACACAATAAACACACTGAGGAGGATATAAATACTTTGAACCTGATTTCATCAACATCACTTTTTTGGCATTTAGCTGGCAGTCTTAGTCACTATTAAGTAGAATAAGCTTAATTTCCTATTAGGGCATCTGGGTTTAGATATCAATGAACCTTTAACATATTCTTTATTTCACTTTGTATATCATTATCTGGATAAATCTCTAAAGGCTGTTTTGTGTTCTGAGAAGCATTTTCTAGTTAAAAGAGTCAAAGTGACGCTGAATTGTGATTGCTGAATGTGAACCAGGTGTAACATGAGAATATATTAAATTAAAGGGGCATTAAGTGATCTATGACCTTTATCAACCTCTGCTTGTGACCAGTAGGAATTGCAACAATATTGATAGAACTAATGGGAGTGTCTTCAAATGCTTGAACGAGGAGTTTTTGTTCAGCGCACAAAGCCAGAAATCTCAGCTCTCAGCCAAATAATCGCTGAATCATTGGTACTGATCAACAATCCTATTAGACCCCTGCAGATATGTTCATCTTTTTTTCATTCATCATTCATCAGCCATTTTGTGCTATAGGGCAGTAAAAAATCTTTGCTTATTGCTCCTTGAAAACAAAACATTTTAAATGCTCATGTTTCAGGAGTTCACTAAAGAGCTGGAGGCCAAATCTGGACTGAAGGTGTCAGCGGTCGGTGCCGGAACCCAGCTGGTCCAGCTGAGGGAGGCAGACAGAGACTCAGACAGAGACCTAGACAGAGACTCGGGGGACAAGGCTTCAGACCCAGATCTCTGCTCCATCCACACCCAGCTCAGACAGATGGAGCTGGACTGGGCCGGCCTGCTGGCGGACGTTCCTGTGGTCCAGCAAACTCTGCAGAAGGTGAGACTGTGAGGTCAGATCGTCTCCCATACAGTACTGTGACTTCTGCACTGTAAAAGTATACTGAGGTACTTTCCAGAGGTATGCAGTTGGGTGGGATGGGAGCGTATGCATGATTGGAGTGAGTGACAGTATGTTGACTTTAAAAACTCCAAAGTGCTGTGGTAGAAAACTGCTGTTGGAACTAAGAGAATTGCTGAACAAAACATTTAATTCATGCGTTGACTTAGCCACTACAGTGGGAAAATAACTGAGCTACTTCCTGGTATGTGAATGTACCATGCACCAAGGTAAACCGAGGTAGACTTCTACCGTACCGCCTGGTGTACGAGAGCCCACTGGATTTGCCTGTGCTGCCTAACGAGTGCTTACTGTAATTTCCCTATGCACTCTGCATTGCAAAAAGCATTACACACGAATAAACGAATGAAAGCCCACTTGATAAGCTCGATGAAAATACCTGGGGCCGGATTCTCAAAAAAAAGTGCCATTTTTTTCTTAACTTTAGTCTTAAGAAAAAAAAATAGGAAAAAATGCTATTCTCAAAAACAGTTCTTATATATTTTCTTAACTTTCTTCTTATGTTTCTTCCTAAGAAAAAACTTACGAATAAATGATATTCTTGAAATGAAAGTTCTCAAATTTGTTCTTGACCTGTCTTAAAACTCCTACAGTGAAAAGGTAAGCCTCTAATATCATATATTTAAACACATTTTAGACATATAGTTCAAAGTCTTCATAGGTTCCCCTACACCTAACATTAAGATGAACATTTATTGTAAAGCTTTATTTGGTGTAGGGCCAGGTAGGCCTCTGTCTCATGTCTGTTGAAAATAAGCTGCAAATTTTACAGTTACCAACAGCAACCAATGTTTAAATCTTTGCTCTAGTTGCCCTAAATAGGTTTTTCCCCAATTGTTTTGTAGATGGAAGCACTTTGGGTTGCCTCCTAGCCTTGTCTCCTAGCCTCCTAGCCTTGTCTCCTAGCCTCAATGGCAGTAAGCCTAAAGTGTATTAACCAGAATTAATTCAGGCCCTATTTTGAGAAGTTGTTAAGTAGGAAAATTAAAGAAATTCATAAGAAATTAGACTAGAAAATATTGAGGAATTGCACTTAAGAACTTCCTAAAATTTCCTCATCCTCTCTCACATTGGTGAATCCGGCCCCAGATCTCATCCACCCTCCCTTTCCTCTAAAATCCAAACCAGGTTTCAGGTTTACATCCCATCCTGTGTTTTCGTAAAACGTAAGAAAAGTTCTGTCCAGTTTTATTAAACGCAGCACTGACAGCCATTCAGCTTCCCCCTGCCCACATGCACTGTGGAGTTTGGTATTTCGGAAACTGCAGTCTTCCTGTCACCAATTAGTTTTAAACATCCCCACTGTGAGGCACAAAGACAGCTGGAGGACTCTTCTGCCTCTTATTGGTGTGAAACCATTTTCTCCTCCGTCTGTCTCTGTCTGTCTGGATCTCCCCCTCTCCTCTCCTCCTCCCCTCCTCACCTCCTCCCCTCTCTATTCTAATCTTCTCTATTTTCTTCCTCCCCTCTTCTTCTCCTTCTCTCCTTACTCCTCTGCTCCTCACCTTTCCTCTCCTCTCCTCTCCTCCCTTCTCCCCTCTGTCATTCTGCTCTCCCTGTCCCTTCTTCTCATCCCTATTATTTCTTCATCCTCCCTCATCTTCCTCCTCTCCTCTGCCTGTTATTTTCACTTTGTTTCCCTCTTTCCTCCCATCTCCTCTCTTGACTCATTCCCTCCTTCCCTACTCTTTCTGTTCCTCATCTTTACTGTTTCATCTCCCCCTTTCCTCCTTTTCTCCTGTCCTACCATTTATCTCCCTCTCACCTTCCCTCTCTTCTTTCCTTCATTCCCATTTCTCCTCTTATCTCCTCTTCTCTTCTTTCATCTCACTTCATCTCTCATTTCCACCCCTCTCTTGTCCTCCTCCTCCCTCTCGTCCTCCTCTCATCATCTCTTCTCTTCTCTTCCCCTCTCCTCTCCTCCTTTCTCCCCTCTGTCATTCTGCTCTCCACTCTCCCTTCTTCTCGTCCCTATTATTTCTTCATCCTCCTCTCCTCTGCCTATTATTTTCACTTTGTATCCCTCTTTCCCTTCCCATCTCCTCCCTTGACTCTTTCCTCCTTCTACTCTCCCTCCCTCCCTACTCTTCCTCATCTTTACTTTTCCATTTCCCACTTTCCTTCTTTTCTCATCTCCTTTCTCCCCTTCTCATCTTCCCTCTCCTCTCCTCTTCTACCACCTTTCCCTCATTCTCTTCTCTTCTGTTATCTCGTCTGCTCTTCTTTCATCTCCCCTACTTCTCTTCTCCTCTCCTCTCATCTCTTCTCCCCCTCTCTCTTCTCCTTTTCTTTCCCTTCCTCTCTCTTCTCCTCCCCTCCCCTCCCCTCTCCTGTCCCCTCCCCTCTCCTCTCCTCTCCTCTCCTCTCCTTTCCTTTCCTTTCCTTTTCTTCCCTCTCTCCTCTCCTCTCCTCTCCTCTCCTTTTCTTTCCTTTTCTTTCCTTTCCTCTCTTCTCCTCTCCTCTCCTCTCTTCTCCCCCTCTCTCCTCTCCTTTTCTTCCCTTTCCTCTCTCTTCTCCTCCTCTCCTCTCCTTTCCTCTCTCGTCTCCTCCTCTCCTCTCTTCTCCCCTCTCTTCTCCCCCCTTTCCTCTCCTTTTCTTTCCTTTCCTCTCTCTTCTCCTCCTCTCCTCTCCTTTCCTCTCTCGTCTCCTCCTCTCCTCTCTTCTCCCCTCTCTTCTCCCCCCTTTCCTCTCCTTTTCTTTCCCTTCCTCTCTCTTTTCCTCCTCTCCTCTCCTTTCCTCTCCTCTCCTCTCCTCTCTTCTCCCCCTCTCTCCTCTCCTTTTCTTTCCTTTCCTCTCTCTTCTCCTCCTCTCCTGTCCTCTCCTCTCCCCCTCTCTCCTCTCCTTTTCTTTCCTTTCCTCTCTCTTCTCCTCCTCTCCTCTCCTCTCTTCTTCCCCTCTCCTCCTCTCCTCTCCTCTCTTCTCCCCCTCTCCACCTCTCCTCTCTCCTCCCCCTCTCTCCTCTCCTCTCCCTCTCTCCTCTCCTCTCCTCTCCTCTCCCCTCCTCTCCTCTCCTCTCCTCTCCTCTCCTCTCCTCTCCTCTCTCCTCCCCCTCTCCTCCTCTCTCCTCTCCTCTCCTCTCTCCTCTCTCCTCTCCTCCTCTCCTCAGCGGTGGGTGGATCAGTTGACCCAGCAGGGGGCGCTGGAGGAGCTGCAGGTCTGGCTGGGAGGAGCTGAGTCCAGACTGGAGGAACAGCGCAGCAGACTCAGCCAAACCTCTTCCACTAAGGCTGATCTCACTCAGCTGCTGGCCTGCTGCAAGGTAACAGACATCCGGACATCAACTGTCACTCAGCTCCTGCCATCCTGCACTGTGACTGGCTAACAGTGCATGTGAATAACTAGTGATGCACATTTACACAACATGAATATCTGATGACACACATTTGTGCATTGACTGTATTTGTTCATCTGTAAACTGCAGGCATCTGTAAGTCTGTCAAACGTCAACATAGTGAGAACCGGTGGTGGAAAGTAACTAAGTACATTTACTCAAGTAGGCTACTGTACTTAAGTACAGTTTTGAGGTACTGGCACTGTACTTGAGTATGTCCATTTTGTGAGATGTTCTACTTTTCCTCCACTACATTTCAGAGGGAAATCTTGTACTTTTTCCTCCACTTCATTTATCTGCCGGCTGGAGTTACTAGTTACTTAAGGTTAAGGTTTTACATGCAAAACAGATGATAAGCTCATAAAATATGTTGCATTGTTAGAGTTTAAACTCCCCAACAGTATATGGAGCAGTTAGACCGACAACATTAAAATACTTCTGACAGGTTAATGCTTCAATAATATAACACTGTGAAACAATGAGGACTTTTACTTTTGATCCTTAAGTACATTTTGTTAATACTTCTGTTAATACTTCTCTAATTTAACTTAAGTAAACTTTTGAATGCAGGACTTTTACTTTTATTTTCCATTATGGTATTGCTCCTAAGTAAAGGATTTGAGGACTTTTTCCACCACTGGTGAGAACTCTCTGTAGCCAGCTGGTAGGAACTCAGTGTTTGGCAGTAGAGCTGTGTGCATCCAACCTGTATTTAGGCCTGTGCTGGGTAAAAAGTCATGAAAAGTGATTCAAAACAGGGGGATCATCTGAGAAAGGATCTTTAATCCAGTGTGCAGATAACACCCTTTTTTTTGAGGAACTCAATGATGAAGGCATCTTAGTTTTGTATAGTGTTGATGTATTGTTTTGCTATCTGCATCTTATTCTTTGCTGCTGCAATGACCCAATTCTCCTTCTGGGATCAATAAAGTTAATTTTATCTTAATTTAATGAATTAACAACCAGTTAATTAAGTCGTTTTTGTCTGTATCTGCCTTCCTGTGTGTCTGGTTGACTGACTGACTGTCTTTTCCTATCCAACCTCTCTCTCTTTCCCTCTCTCCCTTGCTGTGCCCCCCATAACCCCCCACATCCTCTCTCTCTCTCTCTCTCTCTCTCTCTCTCTCTCTCTCTCTCTCTCTCTCTCTCTCTCTCTCGTTCCCTCTCCCTCCCTCTCTCTCTCTCTCTCTTCTTCCTCAGGAGTGTCAGACAGAGATGTCTGTCCACCAGGCCATGGTGGACTATGTGAACCAGTCAGTGTTAGAGACCGGCAGTACTCAGCAGGACCAGAGGGGGCGCTATGAGCACACTCAGTTTGCGGAGGAGCAGGGCCGCCTGAAGCACCGCTGGCTCAGTCTGCAGGGAATCCTCAACGCTCAGGTCTGGGAACATGAGACTCTATTATCTGAGAGTCAGTATCAATTCAAACTGGAGTGATACCTGTGCCAAAGGGGCTTAATATTCAGTCAAGTGCTGAGTTGTAGAATAAATGAATGAATAAATAAACAAATAAATGCTGCATAGGTAGGATTAACAACCAATCCACTGAGCTACACAGCCAAAATCTATCTGAACATATACAACAGTGTAGCCCATCTGATGCTACATATGGAGGGTTTAGAGTGAAAGGAGTGTAAGTAACATTTTCCAAATGTTATAGCAGTGCAAAATCAAATTGCAGATTGCGTGTTTTTTATTCAAAACATATTCATACTTTTACAGAGATTGAGATTCAGAAAACTGCTATTCTATGAAAAGCTACTAAGTGGTGTTATTCTGTTTTGCACCAGATTTAGTTTTCACTTGAGTCTCTTGGATTTTCCCCCTTGTATTCTAATTTTGTTTCTGATTACAGATGTTCTTTTGACCATCAGATAGAGCTCAACAAGATCCCTCCAATGATATATATATATATAATACTGATTTAGGCCAAAATGTCGCCCCCTTGTGCCCAAACCCTTGATATAATGGATATGTTTATGTCTTTCATGAAGTCCATCTGACCTGATGAATGTGTCTGTGTTGGTCCTGTTCAGGTCCAGGAGGTGGAGCAGCAGCTGAGGACCAGAGCGGACAGAGAGGCCCGGCTGCAGCAGACCAGCAGCTGGATCTCACTTCAGAAACACTGGATCCACTCTCTGACACCCAGCAGCCAAACTGACCTGCAGAGGAGCATCAGCACCTGTCAGGTATGATATACAGCATATGAGGACTTTAATCTATATTCTAAAATGAGATATCTGCCACTTGATGACACCTATACTTACAAAATGACTGTCACCATGGACGTAAAGTGCATTACTGGTTGCTATTTAAGTTAAGAGTCAACTTATATAAAAAAAAACGTTTTTGAGGATGCAATCATCTGTGTTTTTGAAATACGCACTTATGAATCTCAGGATGCATAGGGGATATATAGCAGTTTGGAATTAAACCTTTTATATCACAACTGTCAGATGAACAGTGCATATTTATATTTTTTCAGGAATTAAGAATGTCTATTTCCCTACTGATGCCCATATATGTATATTTTTTGAAACTCTACAATGGATTTTGACAGATTTTGTTGCCTTAAGGGTCACGAAACTCATTCAGCACAAAAATTGTCCATGTAAAATGATTTCAGGAGCTTGAGGAGAAGATCAGGCAGAAGTCTGCTGCTCTTCAGGAGCTGAGAGACAAACATGGCGGCAGAGGAGAAAACGTCAGCTGTGATTTCATCTCTCAGACAGATGATGTCATCAAGGCCTGCACAGCTCTCGCTCAGCAGGTGAGAGACGCCGAGCAAAGCAATATTGGCTGAATGTGTTTCATATGCAGCAAAAAGGTGCTGTACTTGATTTAATTTACGTTGCAGGTGAGACTTCTATCCCACTACTGTGAGAGCGGTTTGTGTGTTTGTGTGTCCCACCATGGAGGAGAGGAGAGGAGAGGAGAGGAGAGGAGACGAGGAGAGGAGGAGAGGAGAGGAGGAGACAAGGAGAGGACAGGACAGGACAGGACAGGACAGGACAGGAGGAGAGGAGAGGAAACAAGGAGAGGAGAGGAGAGGAGGAGAGGAGAGGAGACAAGGAGAGGAGGATAGGAGAGGAGAGGAGAGGAGGAGACAAGGAGAGGAGAGGACAGGACAGGAGGAGAGGAGAGAGGAGAGGAGAGGACAGGAGGAGAGGAGAGAGGAGAGGAAAGGAGAGGATGAGAGGAAACAAGAAGAGGAGACAAGGACAGGAGAGGAGAGGGGAGAAGAAACAAGGAGGAGAGGAGAGGACAGGAGGAGAGGAGAGAGGAGAGGAAAGGAGAGGATGAGAGGAAACAAGGAGAGGAGACAAGGACAGGAGAGGAGAGGGGAGAGGAGACAAGGGGAGCAGAGGAGGAAAAGAGATGAGAGGAGAGGAGAGGAGACAAGGAGAGAAGAGGAGACGAGGAGAGGAGGAGAGGAAAGGAGAGGAGAGGAGAGGAGGAGAGGAGACAAGGAGAGGAGAGGAGACAAGGAGAGGAGGAGAGGAGACAAGGAGAGGAGAGGAGGAGAGGAGAGGAAAGGAAAGGAAAGGAGATGAGAGGAGAGGAGAGGAGAGGAGAGAGGAGAGGAGACAAGGAGAGGAGGAGGTTATAAATTCTAGTTTTTAGAAACCTCACTCACTGAATACTTCTGTTATTTTTAGAAGCCTCACTATTTTTAGTAGTCAAATCAACTGTAGCTCAACTATTTAAAATATTAGAATATTTTTTTTTGCTCAGGACTGCTGAATTCATCCGATGTAGGCTATGGGTATAGATATTGAATACGGTATTTAAAGGTGATGCGTGTGTAGTATTTTAACAATAATAAATCATTACCATGGTTAATTTTGAGAAGTTTGTATAATTACTGTAAACAAATGAGAACATCTCCAAGAAGACTGTCAGCCTCTACCCTGCATTTTACATGTTTCACAGCACATAACAGGAACCGCAGCTAATACTTTTTTCCAGTTTTACTAACCACATAGTTTCATCTTACCTGGTTCTCTGTCTGCAGAATGGATCGGTGAAGCGGAGGCTGCTGCAGGTGCAGGAGCTCTGGGTCTGCCTGGAGAACAGGCTGGAGCAGGCGGTGCTGAAGACGGTGCGGACGTCTCAGACTCTGGACTCCCTCAGCGGCCCTCAGCTCTCCCTCCAGGCTCAGAGACAGATCCATGACAGGCTGCAGGTAGGCTGCTGCTTTGTGGATGTTGTTCTTGTCTCCAGGTACTTAACATTCAGAACGCAGCAGCTCGGCTTCTTACTGGTTCTAACAGATGACATCACATCACCCCAATCCTGGCTTCTCTCCATTGGCTCCCTGTTCGGTTTAGAATCGATTTTAAGATTTTACTGATCACTTTTAAAGCACGTTTGGGTCTGGCTCCAAGCTACATAACAGATATGTTGACTCCATATGAGCCAGTGCGCAGCCTTAGATCCTCAGGCGGGCCCTTCTGACTGTTCCAAAGTCTAGACTTAAAACTAAAGGTGACTAAAGTGCTTTATCCATCAGGGTTTTCCCCTCGGCTTTGGAACGACCTGCCTGAGGAGAGAAGGCTGCAGAATCAGTGACATCTTTTAAATCACTTCTTAAAACCCATTTTTATAGACTTGCTTTTATGTGATGTCGTCTTTTTTATCGTCTTTTTATCTTTTTACGTCTTTTTATTGTCTCTTTATCGGCTTTTTATCATTTTTTTTATCGTCTTTCTATTGTCTTTTTACGTCTTTTATCTTACTTTTATTCTATTATTTTGGTTTTCATCCTACGATTATACCACTATTTACTTGAATGTTTGCTCTTTTCCACCTCTGTCCTATGAATTTAATCCCTGTTTATTATTGTTTTATTGCCTTTTAAATTCATAATTTGAGTATTCTGCTTTTATTTTATCTGTCAAAGCACTTTGTAAACTCTGTTTTTAAAGGTGCTATATAAATAAAGTTATTATTATTATTATTATTATTATAACATGTCTTGAATTGGGGCGTCCTGGTGGCTCAGTGGTCTAAGGCGAGTATCATGTAACCACAATGTTTGTTTTGTTTTCTTCGGTTTATTTAACAGGCACCATGTACAATAAAAACATAAACCTCCAAGAAGTCTGATGCATTGTGCACAGCTAATTTCCATCCCCAGTCCCTGGGCAGGAGAACAAAAGTACAATACACATAGACAACAAGACAGCAAATCTTCAAAAATAAGATGAAATATACACAAACTAGAATAAACATTACATAAAACTAGTCCATACCTTGGGATGCGTGCGCCACAACTACATGCAGACTTGCCAAAAATGTGCATAAACAGCGTAAATTTGGGAAAATTGAAAAATCAGCTTCGTCAGTCCCTGCCTATGCCAATGCTCAATGTCCATGTGCAGTTTCAGATTGATTGGCCAACCTATTCAGGAGCAAAATGGATGCAGACAGACAGACAGAAGGACAGAGTTTTCCTCATTTTATAGTAGGATTACAAGGCAGTGTATATAAAACCACAGGAAATCTACAACGGCAGTGTAATCCGTTCTTCTGTTCCGTCTTAAACTGAATTATTCAAATTCAAGGCCGTAAAAGGTCTTAAATACACTGAAATATCTCCTTTAAGGCTTAAATACAGTTTTGAATATATTGTAATGTTTTGTCAGTGAATTGCTTTTCCAGTGAGAAATCAGCCATGCTATGCAAACATATATTTTGACAGATTTAATGTTTTCTTTTCAATTTTCACATGTATTTTTGTGGTGGCAAAATGTGTTTTTAAATGTTATTGTAATGTGAGTTATTGTTTTTGTTTGGTGGTTGTGCCTGAGATGACTGACAGCCTTGTTTGTGTTGTTGTTGTATTGGAAGCAGCTTCTTCATGAGGAGACGGGGGGTTCAGAGGCAGAGTGGGATGAACTGAGGGAAACTTTCTCCTCCCTCCGGCTCAGCGTCAGTCCTGCTGCTGCTGCTCTGCTCACTGAGCGGCTGGACAGAGACAGAGCCAGGTCAGACACACAGCTGGTCTGGGTCCGCTCATGAGTGAACTCAGAGATTCCAGTTCAACTGAGGAACTGGAATTGGAATTTGAAAAAAATCGTACAGGAAACAGAATTGGAATTGAACTGGAATTTCAGGAAATTGAATTTATAATTCAGTGAAATTCCAAGTTTTGTTTTTGTTTTTTCTCACCACATATCTGAGATTACACGTAGTGTTATATATTATCAATACTGAATATCATAAAATGTTAAAGGAACCTTTCAGCTGGTATTTGATGCAGAACATGTAATGGTAATCCATACATTATGATTGTGAATGTATTTGATTTGTTTAACTGTGTTTTATTTGATTCATAATGTTTGATTTATAATGTCAAGACAATGTCTCTTAGAAGTGGAATATCATGGAATTTAATAATAATAATAATAATAACAATCATCATAATCATAATCATGATAAACCTCATTTGTATTGCACCTTTCTTAACAGTGTTACAAAGTGCCTCACAAAGCAAGTACAATATACAGCAGTAAAACAGAATAAAATAACACAAAAAAGGATGAATGTAAGGAAAGTAAAATATAAGGAAAAGATATAAAAGAGGACATAGAATCAACAGTAAAACCAAATCATGACTTCAGGCTTTGACAAAGGGATATAACAGAATTCAACTCTGTTTCCTGTCATTCCAATTCAATTCACATTCTGTTTCCTTACAGCTGGGTGACATTCACACTCACACTCCAACTCCAGGGATTGAAGTGGAATTTACCATGCATTCTCAATTTAATTAATGAATGGCCCCAAACCCTGTCACACACACACAAACACACACAATTACTAACTCTCTCACTCAAACTAACACACACACACACACACACACACACACACACACACAATGTTGATTCTCCTCCACACTGCCTGACTTGGTGGGAGTATTTGTTGTGTTCTTTTATCTTTCTATTTCACTTGATTTGAACTGCACTAGTTTACTTTTTGAGTCTTTTATCTTTTGTATCTCCTGTCTGTACTGCACTTTTTAATTGTAAATATTTTCTCTTCACTGTATTTTTATTACTCTGTAAAGTAGGGCTGAACAATTAAGCGAAATTTTCTCGAAATTGCAATATGGCCTACTGCAATTTTCAAATCGCAGGAGGCGCAATATTTGTTAAAGGTGAAATGTGTCAAAATACCATTTTATATTAAATATTGTCATGCTGTAGAGATGTCCTGGCCTACACATCATATTCTACAGACTTAAGAAAACATCTTTGTTTGGCACAGATCCCCGCAAAAATCACACCATAATCATTTTAATACGTTTTTCAATGGACATGAGATAATGATGTAAAAATTATCATTCCCTCTAATATCGCAAATCATATCGCAATTGCAATATCAGTCAAAATAATCGCAATTAGATATATTTTCAAAATCGTTCAGCCGTACTGTAAAGCACTTTGAATTGCCCCAGTGTATGAAATGTGCCATACAAATAAAGCTGCCTTGCCTTGCCTTGTCCCTCCCGTCTCTCAGGTGGGTTCAGGTGGTTCGGACGCTGGACCAGCTCCTGCAGAGGAGCCGGACCCTGGTACAGGTGTGGGATCTGTTCGCCCGCCTGGCCGCCTCCCTCGCCCAGCGGCTACACACCCAGCGGGGCGAGCTCACGTCTCTGCTGGGTGCAGAGCCGGGACAGGACAACACGGTGGAGCGGGTCGCTGCCACGGTACAGGCTGCTCAGGTGAGTCGACAACCAGAGAAGAAGAAACGATTTAAAAAGAGAATTTAGAGTTTCCCCCCAATTATTTTGCAATGCAGGCTGTATGTAAATTAAAACACCTGAGAAACAGCATTTAGACCATGGGACACTAAAACTCTCATGTTTTTTACTTTTTACTTTATATATGTGTATGATTGTGTTACTTTAAGATAGCTTTTAAGTCTTTGTCTTCTCTTAAAGTTGTTTTTATGTCTTTCATATCTTTTCTTTCTTCTATCCTCTTGTTGTGAAGCGCTTTGTAAACTGTGTGTTTTTAAACAGTTGCTATATAAATAAAGCTTTGCTTACTTACTTACATTGAAACCCAGGAAAAAAAGAAGAAACATTTCATGCATAGTTGTGTGGAATCCAATCAAAATCTCACATTCAGTTCAGTTTAAAGGATTCCCATAGATAACGCGTAGTTTTGATCAATTATACAATAAATATGTAATCAAACAAACTGCATCATATTCATCATATCAGTGGTGGACAACACTGACAGGCCAATTTTTAATAAAAGCAGCCCCATATATCTGTCCAGCCCTACCAGACAAAAATAGAAATGTTTTAGACAGTGAAAAGTTTCTGACGGTCTGAAACTCTGAGTCCATCTGAAACTTCCCTCTATAAACAGACTCTTTATCTTTCTGAATCTCTGAAGTCTGTTCATCTGTATCTATACTCTACAGAGTGTCTGAAAAGTCTGGAATAATAGGGTTTAATAACATTATATATATTTTTTCTGGTTGCACTTGTTTTCCCCACACTAAGGCACCAGGGTTTCTGGTTTCTGAGTGCAGGTGTGGGTTTGAATCATACTGCTGACGAGCAGTTTTGATTTATTTAGCAGTTTCCCCCATGATTCCAGACTTTTTAGACACTCACCAACAGTGAATGCCACACAAAATCTGCAATGTTGTCATTTCTTTACCTGAATCTGCATCTCTGTCTGTCTGCCTCTGCTCCAGAGCCTCCAGGAGAGGACAGACAGTTTGCAGACCGACCTGGAGGGGGTGCTGGAGGCCTCCAAGGACCTGATTGGCCACCTGGATCCATCGGCTGCTGCCCTCGTCCAATCAGAGAGCCGGTTGTTGTCACGTGGCGTCCTGCAACTCGGCCAGACGCTGAGAGGGAAGCTGGGTCAGCTGCAGGTACAAACTCATGAATGAACGACTGTGTCTGTGTGACTTGGCAAACATAAGACTGGGCTTTTTTACATTGACGGTGACTCATACAAATCTTTACAATGATACTTGAAATAATGAAATATTTTACTTGAAGAGAATATCTGAAATATTTGACATCCGCTCAGTTAGACACTGTCAAGGAAACCGGGTCAGCTGCAGGTTCACTTTAATGAATGAGTGACTTTGTGTGACTTACAAACCTAAAATTAGGCCAGAGACATCTAAACATGTATGTTACAGCTGTACGTCTCATACCAGAAATATTTCACTTCTGCTCAGTCAAACACTGTGAGGAAAACTGGGTCGACTGCAGCTAGATTTTATAAGGAAGAACATAAGACTTTTATTTTTACTGTATCCTTCTGCCTGGTTTATTCCTCTGTAACCCTTTATAATTCATTTTCTTTGTTTCTTATCTTATTGGATTTTAGTATTGTTTGCAGAGCATTTAATATGTAAATTACTGTACAAACTAAGTTTATTATTATTTTACATTCAAGTCCACATTGTAGTACATTCCACATGATACATACAAGTTTTCACAGTGCATTTGTTTCTGATCCTCAGTCTCTTGTAGCCTAAGTGCACTGACCAGCGACAACTGACCAGTGACCTATAAATTAAGAAACATATGGCCGTGTGTGTGTGTGTGTGTGTGTGTGTGTGTGTGTGTGTGTGTGTAGGAGGAGCTTGAGCAGCTCCAGGAGTGTGACAGTGTCTTGGAGTCACTTGAGAGAAGCCTGGAGGATTGGCAGGAGCTGCTGAGAAATGGGACAGCAGACCAGGTAAGACTTTATGAATGAGTTCATGAATGAGCTGTAGTATTGATTCTTGATCTTTATTTTGGCCTCAGGATCAGCAAGATATATTACTACTGCCTTAGGCTGAACCAGTGTACAGAGTCAATCAATCTGTACATTAGAAGTACCAAATATTGGGAAAACTACTAATTGTATGCAGAATTCATATCTCAAAGCTTTAAAATTCTTCTTTAATCTTATTAGCAATGACCCACTGAAATATGAGACTTTTAAGATCAAATAATGATTGGCTATAATTGTTTATGTATATAATAGTATCTAGAAAATGTAACTTTTTGACTTTTGCTCCTTGACAATTTGGAGTGTGAGGGAGTTAACCGCCTTTGGAGCGGATGACACTAGTTTGCATGAACGCATAATATCAAATTAATATCAATTTAATGGTAGACACAATTTTAGGTCATCAGAAAAGTAGTTTGGCCACATCCAAACCTGAATTTGCACCTATGAATGTATCAAAGAAATGACTACAAATTATAGAAAAAATTAGAAAAGAACAGAAAACCCAAATTAACAGAAGAATAAATCAGAACAGAATAAACAAGAACGCAGGATGCATCGTGTGTAGTGTTGTGGTTCTTAGCGGTGTGCAGAGTGTTGAGGATGTGACAGACACCATATGTTCTCAGTCTGGCCTGCTGCAGCCGAGCGGCCGGTCTGCTGACCTGGATGTGCTGACCGAGCGGAGCTACAGCCTGACTCTGGGAGACGCCGCGGCCCGAAGGCTGCAACGCCTCAACCGCTGCTGGACCCACACCTCCGCCGCTGCTGTGGAGGCCTGCAGGTCAGCAGCACCCAGGGGTGACAGGAGGAGGGAGGGGGGAGGGAGGGACAGATTTGTCAGGGTTCCTACGCAGGTCTGGAAAGTCTGGAAAAGTATTAAAAATGAATTTGATCATTTCCAGGTCTTGAATCGTTTCGGAATTCGAAAAAATGTCAGGAAAAGTATGGAAAATGTAAAAATTATAAAAACAATTCTAGCTTTTATGTTGTTGCAGACCCACTTTGAGTCCACAGTTTTTGTTGATGTGAAGAATAATGTTCAGATAGAGGGACACTCTTATTACCCAGCCGCTGTCAGCATGCATTATATCAAATACCGACCAAAATCAAATCCAGTCGAGAACATAGAGTCTGGGAAAAATATGGAATTTTAAAATGGAAACCGTGTAGGAACCCTGCCAATCATCTCACATATTCTGATATTTGTCACTGTGAAGAACAATCTTCATCTATACAGTGATATGACCTAGTTAGCAGGGGCAAGATGTCTATCTGCGTAAATCATATTGAACACCAGACACAATCTTCAAAACAAGTCAAGGTCAGGAAAAAGTATGGAATTTTTTAATTGAAAATGTGTAGGAACCCTGATTTGTGGACTCATGAATGAATGAATGAGCAAATGACTGAATGAGCAGAACGTATGGACTTATGATTAAAGGGAAAAAATCATAGTATTCTGTTACATCACCACACGGCCATCTTGGTAGGAAAATAAGTGATTGTAGGTGATTAGAATAAAATGACGGTTAAGCAGAGGTGGGGACTCGAGTCACATGACTTGGAGTCACAATTTTAAGTACTTGAGACTTGACTTGATGCATGAAGAGAAGACTTGAGACTTGAGACTTGACTTGGGTTCTGGTGACTTGGGACTTGACTCTGACTTGTACTCTGATGACTTGAAAAGGTTTCTAAAGTCTTGACTTGAGATCTTGTGTTTGTGTAAATGACTCAGATTGAAAGTGATGAGATTTGTTCCAGCAGACGACTGAATTTAAATTCTGTTTTCTGAATTTGTATGGAATGATTGAATTTATTGAAGTTGAAACTGATTCTAGAAATCAAACTCATGATGCTCTTACCAAGTTTATCCTATTAAAACCATATTGCATTGAAAAGTCCTAGATATTTAGTTTTCTTTAAGATATTAAATTGATACTGGACTCTTGATTTGTTCTGACTTGACTTGCTGTTCTACATTTAGACTTGAGACTTGACATTAATGACTTGGACTTGACTTATACATCTACATTTAGACTTGGGACTTGACTTGAGACTTGAGCCTCAAGACTTGAGACTGACTTGGGACTCGAGTGAAGTTGACTTGGTCAATCCTCTGCAGTTAAACAACAGTTAAATAAAAATCAAATAAACTGCATGACCAGAGTTAATGAGAACCAGCTTTCTGATGCTGTATGGTTTTCTAACACTGAGTTTTGTGTGTGTTTTCTTGTTTGTGTGTGTGTGTGTGTGTGTGTGTGTGTGTGTGTGTGTGTGTGTGTGTGTGTGTGTGTGTGTGTGTGTGTGTGTGTGTGTGTGTGTGTGTGTGTGTGTGTGTGTGTGTGTGTGTGTGTGTGTGTGTGTGTGTGTGTGTGTGTGTGTGTGTGTGTGTGTGTGTGTGTGTGTGTAGTGAGCTGCAGACAGAGGCACTGAGGCAGCAGAGTTTTGAGCAGAAGTGTGAGAGCTGGATGGACTTTCTTCAGAGGATGGAGGACAGTCTGGCAGTCGACCTGGCTGGAACATACAGCGGCCTCCGAGAGCAGCTGCGCACACACCAGGTACACACACACACACACACTCTCTCTCTCTCTCTCTCTCCCTCTCTCTCTCTCTCTCTTTTTACCCAACAACACACTTTTTAGTCTTGATAACTGACTCTGCTCGAGCAAACATGCAAACACACTTGCATGTACATCTGCAAGCACAAATCCATACACACACAAATGGGCAGACAATCAGACATACACACACACACACACACACACACACACACACACACACACACACTGACCCCTGTTCTCCTGGTGTTTCAGCGGTTCCAGGCAGAGCTTTCTATTGGTCACCAGATCCTTCACTCGGTCATCACTGAGGCTCTTCACCTGCTGCAGAAAGGAGAGGTGGATGACAGGTGAGAAGCTCAAACTGTGTGACAGCCTTTTTTTTTTACACTGGCAGTTTGAAAGTTAAAGGAGGGGTATCATTTGCTTTTTCAGCAATTTTATATAATTACCTGGTGTCTATAAAATCCATCTGTGAAGTTTTTTTCAGTAAAAATCGTTTAGTTATAGCTTTAGCTATTCACTTCCCAGTGTTTGTTTCCCACCTACAAGAAAATAGTTTTTTTTACATAAGCAGCTTCTTATGCTAATGAGCTACTGCTCTGATTGGCTGGCCGTTCTGGAAGGCCCGCCCTCCTCTTAGCGCTGATTGGTCGATTTCAGACAGTCCAGCGTCTACATAGACACTGGAGCAAAATCTGACTGGCTTGTACAAAGGGGCGTGTTTTATAGTTTTTGACTGTGGGGAAATGGCATAGTAACATGATTTTTTTACTGTGATTACTTCACTCCCTCCAAGTACCAAAATCACCAGAAATACTAAGAATTGTCACATCATACCCCCCCCTTTAAAACTGACCGATGCGTTGCAGCTCAAATGAGTCTTCAAATCAAGGTTTCAGATGAAGCTAATTTAACTTAAGGGGAAACTCAGAGTGAGGGCTTAAAGTGTCACTTTTTTAATGGTGAATATCTAATTTTGGAAGGAAATATAATATTTGTGTGTGTGTGTCTGTCCAGGAGTGACTTCATCCTGAAGCTGGCCCAGCTCAGGGAGCAGTGGCAGGGCGCGGTGCAGCGGGCGGAGCAGCGGCGCTCCCTGGTGGAGGGCCTGGTGAAGCACTGGCACCTGTACGGCCGCAGCCTGAGGAAGCTGCAGCGCTTCCTGTCCGACAGCCAGGCGCTCCTCCCCCCCGCCGGGCCGTCCCGCTGCAGCCTGCCGCAGCTCCGGCGCTCCCTGCACGACCTCCAGGTCCGTAATGATGATAATAATAAACTTTATTTATGTAGCACTTATCAAAACGCTGTTACAAAGTGCTTTACAAAACACAGAGAAAAATAAGTACATAAAAAACACATAACAATCAAATGCAATTATATAAAAAAGTAAGACATCAGAGGTTAAAATGACTTCATGGAATTTCTGGAATATCATGGAATTACAGAGGTGTGTTCCAGACCCAAGGAAACTATAAAAGAGTTTTAAGTTTTAAGTTTTTTAAGAGTTTATTTTATAGTTTCCTTGACCAGACCTGGGAAGTCAGGGAATTTCCTAAATTGCTTCAATGAACTGACATTCATTGCAGTCAGTGGTGGTTTTGAGCTGGTTTTCTCTACAGCAAACCCAATTCTATTATGGCAAGGCAAGTTTATTTATACAGCACATTTCATACACAAAGGCAATTCAAAGTGCTTCACACAAGGTATATAAGACATTAGATAAGAAATACAGGATAAGATAAATAACACAAACAAATAAAAAGAGATAAAGTGTATAAGAAGAGAGAATAAATAAAGAATTAAAATGCATAAAAAGAGAAGTGGTAGTAGTTGTAGTAGAAGAAACTACTACTTTTTTCTTAGATGAGAAACAACATCAACAAACCAGGAAGTAAAAAAATGTTTTAGATGAAAGGTCTGATTGGTTGGCAGTATGCATAGTAAAATGCAGTAGAATGCACCTCCTCATAGATAACCCAACAAAGGGGGGGCCTTTTGTTGAATTGAGACAAATTGAAATCCCTTCAGTTACAGTGAGTGTTTGTTTTAGCACACCTGATGTGCCAGACGGGCGTGTTTGTATTTAGTGAATTCCAGAAAAAAAGGTTGAATCCCATTTCAGTTTGTACTTTGGTAGCAGGTCTGGTAGAAACAGAAACTGAAATAGTGAGGAAAGAAGAAAGACAGGATTTCTACACAGTATTGACTTCCATTAAAATTCCATATTTTTTCCAGACCTTAATTTTTTGACTGGATTTGAAGTTTTTGGTCAGACTTCAGTATGATATATGCTAGTTGTCTGATTGTCCAGCTCCTATTAGCTATGCAATAACACTGTTTAAGATCAAGATTATTCTTCACAACAAAGTGTAATCTGTGTGGTGATGGACGGTAAAAGAAAAAAATAGATGAAAAAGAGTTTGTAGAGTATGTAAATTGGGACTGAACAACAATATTTTCCCACAATTTTCCAAACTATTTTGTGCAATTCCTGAACTTTTCAAGCTCTGGAAATGATCAGATAGTTTTCTGATACATTTCCAAACCTGTGAGAGAGCAGAGGGTGTTTAAGAGCAGTTGGCTGTTTATATTCAGATTAATATCAGCAGCTACTGAATAGAAACAGAGACTTCCAGATGTTTAAACCCAGTGGTGGAAGAAGTACTCAGATCTTTTACTTAAGTAAAAGTAGAAATACCACAGTATAAAAATACTCTAAGTAAAAGTCCTGCATTCAAAATGTTACTTAAGTAAAAGTACAAAAGTATTAGCATCAAAATGTACTTAAAGCAACAAAAGTAAAAGTACTCATTATGCAGAATGGCCCATTTCAGAATAATACAGTATATATTATATTATTGAATTATAATTATTGATGCATTAAGGTGTAAGCATCACTTTAATGTTGCAGCTGGAAAAGGTGGGGCTGATTTCCACTACTTTATATACTGCTGGGTAGTTTACAGTAATCTATAATAATACATAATAATTTATTAGTTGATTATATTTTGTATTAATAATCTGAATCTGCAAATTAGCTAGTAATTTAAGTTATCAAATAAAGGTAGTGGAGTAAAAAGTACAATATTTCCCTCTGAGTAGAAGTATAAAGTAGCATAAAATGGTAATACTGGTAATATGGTAATATAATGGTAATATAAGTAAAGTACAAGTACCTCAAAATTGTACTTAAGTACAGTATTGGAGTAAATGTACTTAGTTACTTTCCACCTCTGTTTAAACCCGAGCCAGAGGGCTGACTGTAGATGTTAAGGAGAGGGAAAGACTGCTGCTGATTGCATTTCCTTTTAAAAGGAGGATAAACGAGAGCAGGAGAGAGTCTTCAGGTTTTGATTGCCTTGATAGAGATGTGAGGAGATTTGAATTGAGTGACAGTGAAGACAGTAAACAGATAACAGTTTACATCATTCAACCCACTGATGGCTGCTGTTTAAAAGAAGCAGGCAGCCTCCTACAAACACACTCACTTCATTCAACAGCACAACTCAGTGGTTAGTGCTCTGTCTCTTTCTTTCTTTCTTCCTTTTTTGGTTTCTTTCTTAATGTCTTTTTTAATCTCTTTCTTTCTTGCTTACTTTTTCTTTGCTTTCTCTCTTCTCTCCTGTCATTGTTTTATTCCTTTCTATGTTTTTTCTCATGTCTTTCTTTCTTTCTTCCTACCTTTTGTTTTGCTCTGAATTTCTTTCTTTCATTTGTTTTGCCTGTTTTTCTCTCTTTCATTCACTTTTTTCTATTTTGTATCTTCCTCTCATCTGTCTTATTTTCAATTTTGTATTCCTTTCCTCTCCTCTCCTCTCCTCTCCTCTCCTCTCCTCTCCTCTCCTCTCCTCTCCTCTCCTCTCCTTCCCTTCCCTTCCCTTCCCTTCTCTTCCCTCTGTGTCCTCAGTCATCTTTAACCCTCCTCTCCTCTCCTCTCCTCTCCTCTCCTTCCCTTCCCTTCCCTCTGTGTCCTCAGTCATCTTTAACCCTCCTCTCCTCTCCTCTCCTCTCCTCTCCTTCCCTTCCCTTCTCTTCCCTCTGTGTCCTCAGTCACCTTTAGCCCTCCTCTCCTCTCCTCTCCTCTCCTCTCCTCTCCTCTCCTCTCCTCTCCTCTCCTCCCCGCCCCTCTCCTCTCCTCTCCTCTCCTCTCCTCTCCTCTCCTCTCCTTCCCTTCCCTTCCCTTCCCTCTGTGTCCTGAGTCATCTTTTAACCCTTCCTCCTCTCCTCTGCTCTCTCCCTCCTCAGCACACGGAGCTGTTGTTCCAGAGGTACCAGTGCAGTTTCCTTCAGACCCTGGAGGAGGGCCGGCAGCTGTTCTGCATGGGGGACGAGGAGACGCAGGCGCAGCTGCAGGAGGAGCTGGGAGCGCTGCAGCAGGAGTGGGACGACCTGCACGGCCTGCTGGGCCGCAGGATGGACCTCACCGAGGCCATCGTCAAGGTAACCGGTCGCTCATCCTGGGGTTTGAGTCACCGATGCTGGTTTGGGACCAGCAGAAATCTGATTGTATTAGAAATATCTTTTAGGCGGACTTCACTGCGAGGAGTTCAGTCTGGACCATTTTTCTGACATCTTGACTTGTCTCAGTCTCTTGCTTATTTTGACTGGGATTTGTCTTGGTCTCAGCCATTATTAGATGTTATACCATGGTCTGGGTGAATACTCGATTCTGATTGGCTGCAGGGTGTCCATTAATTCCTGATAATGGACACCTACTAAGTAGTTCCAGTGAAACGGTCTGTTCACCGTTCTAAATTAATGCGCTCGCTACGTAGCATCAGCCTGTATCTAAAATGAGTAACCATAGCAACAGGGACACAGTCAAAGCCTCCGTTTACTCCGTTCATTTGTTTGTGAAAATCTTGATATTGATTTGGGGACAATGACATGCCTGGATAGCTAGCTAGTCTTGTTGTTAAACATACTGTCAAATTATATTTACTGTTTGTTATTGACTTTGAATGTTGCTAGCATAACGTTAGCTTTCTGGCTCACAGCTGAGCCAAAGGGTTCTATGAGCTGAGCGGACTAGAAATATCTCCTGCTGCCAAGTCGTATCTAAGGTTTGTCCTATTTACTGGAGTGTAGTTTATCTTTATATCTTTATGCTATTGGATGAAAACCTTGTATGAAACTGTAAATTCCCAAGAATTTAGAAAAACAGCCTTGTTTTAAAACTGACACCCATTAATTTTTTGAAGATTTGTAGTGGGTTTTGAATGGGTTTCAGCGTGATACAGTGTCATAAATCTTGCTCAGCACATAAAGGCACGTAAAACACCAACTGACAGCAGCAAGTTTATTTCCAAAATGCTACACATCCATTTCAGGAGAAAAAAAACACCTGAAGTTCATAATTTAGTTCCCAAAATATAGAAGATCTGGTCTATAAAAGTGTTATTTTTTCAACCAAGTTACCTATTATTTGCTAAAATATGTTTTACATTTGTGCGATCAACCGGTTTTAAGAGGTGTCATGTTTTTGGTGGAAATCTCATCTTGTAACAAAACTCCTCTCATCAGGATATGCATTACCCCTGTATAGTTGTCCTGTGGATTATTATCTGTGGGTGACTTTTTAATGGACCGCTGTGTGCTGGAGGTTCAGCTGTGTGAAACCAGACCGGCAGCATCCAATCAATGAAGGGGAAGGTCACATTCCACAGGATGTTAAAAAATCAATGAAATTTGAGAAACATGATACGTTCAGCCCAAGTGTCTGGCAGTGCCTACGTTTGGAAATAGAGTGAAATGCCGAACTGTTTGTTCCCTGGGACATTTACATCATCCTCAGAGAGAGAGAGAGAGACAGATACAGGGAGAGAGACAGGGAGAGAGATAATCAGACAAAGATAGAAAGTCAGAGAGACACAAAGGGTCACCAGCTGCGTTTACATGTTCGTTTAACCCAGTTTTGGGTCG